>NC_143016.1:29632252-29783502 GCF_055824585.1 Amblyomma mixtum
CTCTTTCCGGCGAATAAAATGTTTTACAATCAATGGTGTGAATGAACTCAGTAAGAAAAAAAAATGATGCGATCGCATTGTCAACGGGTAACAGTAATTTAAGCTCCCTTCAAATTTTTACAAGAGGAGTGAGAGAGTGGTGTAAACCTGAAGTCATAAAATAATTTTCACGTCACTTATTATCATTGAGCAGGCGCCTAGGTGGCTCAGTGCTCGGCTGCTGACCCGTAAGACACGGGTTCGATCCCGGCCGCGGTGGTTGCATTTATACGGAGGCGAAATGCGGGAGGCCCGTGTACTGTGTGATATCAGGGCACCTGGGCACGTTAAAGAACCCTAAGTGGTCTAAATCATCCGGAGCCCTCCAATACGGCTGCCCTCACAGTGCGAGTGGCTTTGGTGAGTTAAGACCCATAAACCAAACCTAAACCATTATTATGAAGTTAAAACCGAATGCGCAAGCAAATAACCTCACTACCTAACCGTCTTTTTCCGTAAGTTTCTTTTAGCGGGGAAAAAGAGTTACTCGTCGAAGGGGAACGGTCAACGGCTCTGGCTAGAAGCCCATTGAAGCTAGTTAACCTGATTTTCAGCAGCCTTTGAAGAAGAAGTAGAACCTGCTCGCAAGAAATATTTCTGCACTGCAGCTAGCACCCTTTAACGATATTTACATGTCTTAAGATCTCTCCGCAGTCTGTCAAGCATTGCGCTTGATAAGCATTCGAGACGCTTGCAGCAAAAATTATAAGCGGCGATGCATATTGAAAATCTTCAGAGGTCAACCTCCTTGACGCGTCATTCGACACGTGCTGAGGCCTTCAGTCACTAGTCACGATGAAGCCACGCGTTACAAAATCAAGCTGCTCAAACACACCCACGGCTTAAGCTGTTCCCCAACTCAGTGCTTTAAAACTGCCCCTGTGACCTGCCGTCTGTGTCGGCATCCTAAGCATCTCTAGCGTGCTAGAGCGCTTACGGGCTCTTTGTTGCTTGTGCGCCTATACACGTTGAATAGCAATCATCATATTCGCCGACGGACACCATCATGCCTTCGCTTGCTGTGAGTTAAAAGAGCAACTCCGAACTACCAGAGCTCGTGCGCCGCATTGTGAGGACGGAGGAAATTGGTTCAAGGCGTAATAATGTGAATGAAAAGAACACATATACACTCACAAAAAAACAAAACAAATGCATTCAAAAGTCCAAACATGAAATCGAGCCAGCAGGTGCAACGAGAAGATAAAGTCATGGAGTCCCCAAAATGAAATAGCTCGGGTCCGATGGCGCCCTCAACCACGTCGGTTCGAAATAGCCCACTTCTCCACCCAGCTCTCCGCATCTATGCACCTTTCTCGCGCTTTTGACTAAGGTCTTCGCTCAATGCCCAGATGTTCAACATTATTTGGGCGGCGCTTTGATTCCAAATGTCGCTGGAGAGTGAATTCATTATGTTCCGAGAGTTTCAACTAAAGCGACCCTATCTGCTTCTTTCTTTTTTACCAAAGGCTGTCGCAGCTAACGATATGTTGGGCGAAGTCAAGCGCTTCCCCAAAAAGAACGGCGTCCGATAGAATGAGAATCAGTGAACTGCAGCTAATCGTGTTGTGTCAGTCTGAGACGTACAGAGGGCTGCCCCACGGAGCAGCCTGTTTTCGTGCGCATTCGCCCATGTCTCATCTCCAACCATCACGTTGATGTCCACGTGAAAAGAAAAAGCTAAGAAACGTGCACGAAAACGGAAGGAAAGGTCACTGGCTGCAGAAGGAAGCTCCTTAGAGGAAGCGAGGACAAGGCGGAAAAGGGTAAGAGGCGGCCACGTGGCTCTGCAAGCCACAAATACTTCGGCCCACTTATTCTGTGCAGTGAGGGTGAGGTAGCGAAGGCGTCAGCAGCACCCACCTGGGCTCTGTTGACCACTTGAGCCGTTGAACTCTTTGGCGTACGGCAAATCAGGAGCCAAGGGATTAAAACAAAACTTCGGGAAATGTTTTATTGCGCAGAAGTAAAAAAATATCAAAGTTTAAAGATTGTGCGGATGAGATGGGGAAAAAGAGTGATTAAACTAGGCTACAGCTTAGTTAAAACACTCGGCGAGAGCCGTGATGTTCCTTCTTCTTTCTCTCTTCTACTTCTTTCTTTTCCTCTTCTTTTCATCTTGTCTTGGCTTCTGTCTTATCTTCTTTACTATAGTACCTAGAGTATATGCAAGCTGGGGTGGCTAGAATGTCGTCTCATTCTTTATCTTCTTCTTCTCCTTAATTCTTCATCTCTCTCGGCTTCTCTTGCATTGGCTTATGGGTTTCTACGACAAATACAACGGGCTTCAGTTACAGGCCCACTCGAAATAGGGTCCCAGTAACAGCTATCGCCGTAAAAATGAAGGGTTCTCTATTTCCTTACCAGAGGGTATGCAGGTCTGTAGTTTGGATTCAGCGTCGTTTCACGGAGCTGGACGCGCGACGCTAGAGGTTTACAGGACCTTCGTCCTTGTGCGAAAACCATGTACAGGGTTGGAGTACTGTTTCTACCAATTTGAGCTGGCAGCCCAGCCAAAACGTGCATGTGGAGAGTTAAGTGCATGAAATGTTGGTCGACGACGAAGCAGGCTGACTGATAAAGAAATGACATCGCCTGGCATTGTCTGAGACGGAGACATTCTGAGGAGGGTTACAGAGGGGATAGCCTCGGCTAGGATTATATTGTTACGAGGCGGCCAGCCGAAGAATGAGGCGTGGTGAACGATGGCTATGAGATGATTTAATGGCCGGTGGCCTAGCGCGGGCGCTCCGTCCCGCGCCACTGCCAGCTTCGTCTTCGTCACAATATATTCATTTAATTTATCTATTCATTTTCTAAGCAATACATGCTCAAGGTAAAAACAAGAATAGAAAGCAGCATTATGCGCCTTTACATAGTTCCCATCACCTAAGCTTATTCGGCAGCGTACATAGTGAAGGTATCACTACAAAGGTGAGAAACACATACAATTCATGTGTGCAGTTTACAAATAAGGCGACATAAAATAAAATTAAAATCGTCGTCAAAAGAAAGTTCTTGGGGAATATTATGATCATTTCTTCAGAGTAAAAGAGAATCATGAAAACTACTCAAACACGCACTTCGGAAGGCTATCACCGAAAATAAGTACATCAGCGTGAACAATGAAAAAAAGTTAGCAAGTAGACACATTTCATGAAAACCATGTGCATGAGAGAGAGTAGGGGTGAAGTTTTGTATATTTCTAAATGAAGACGAAGCATCGTTAAGAATGCAGTTTTTCTTTACTTTCAAAGGATGCGCATACAATACTCTTTGAAAAGCAAAATTAGTGCCTGGACGGTGACGTACAATTATTCATTCCCTTCCTTCTCCAAGTAGGAGAAGCGTTCGACCTCCAGACGACTTGTAATGGTTTCGCGCGGCGCCAAATTGAACAGAGCGCTGTCCGCTCAACACTGAACCTGAAAGACGCGGCGTTCATTGTGCCGCCTGATGAATCTCAAGTTTAATTCGTAAAAAATGCAATTGCATAAGAAAGCAGCCAAGAGAGCACGATCAGGCGCTCCATCTGTGTTAACAATGCACGGAGCAATCAGGAACAAAGGATTGCTGTTTCTCCAAAAGATGCCGCTTCAGACGGTTCAAACTTTTACGTTCGGAATAATAGAAGTGAAAAAAAAATGAAGAAGAAAAAATAAGTGGGTTAAACTCTAAAGCGAGACTAGTAAACACCTTTATGCACGCTTTTATTTGACAGGCATATATTGTTACCGTAAGTATTTATGAGACGCCCCAGGACGAACGCCTGTGCATCCAAACATGGGTCCTATGCGCCGTCCTGACATTCCCACTCGTCCTTTCTTCGTAGTTGCTGCTGGTCCCTTATCTGGTGCGCACAGACTTACCGATCCTTCCCGGGAACGGGCGAGGAGTTACCCTGCCAGCGTCTCTTTCGCCGGCACTCGTAACCTCAACAACGGCGCCCGGAAGCAACGTCTACAACTGTACCCGCAAATACCCTGCCTGATTAACCTGACTCCGTTTCCGACACCGACAGTGGTGACATTGTCTTCAACGACGGTCGATATCTGGAGCAGGGTACCACCAGGGTGTACCCGAAACGTCGTCCTGCCTTTGCTGCCTTCCGTGCATTTTCAAATCGGCCCACAGTACAACCACAGAGGGTCGCGTCAATCCACGAGACCCTTTTCTTTTTTTTTACCTTTACGACAGATGGCGCATCTAACGGCGCCCTACCGCAGCTGCTACACCGGCACGCCGTGGGACTTTACGTTCCAGATATCACCACTCGCTCTCAGCCCTAACGTCGTGCACTCGTCCATAGGAACTGTCAACGGAACACTCATGAATTCGCAGCAGCACGGTCTTCACCAGCTGCCGAAGGACCGCCAAGGATTCCCCGACATCACGTTTCCTTTGAAACTTAGCAACATCATCATCATCAGCCTGACTACGCCCACTGCAGGGCAAAGGCCTCTCCCACGTCTCTCCAATTAACCCTGTCCTTCGCCAGTTGCGGCCACCGCATTCCCGCCAATTTCTTAATCTCATCCACCCACCTAACTTTGTGCCGCCCCTGCTACGCTTGCCTTCTCTTGGAATCCACTCCGTTACCCTTAAGGACCAGCGGTTATCTTGCCTTCGCATTACATGCCCTGCCCAAGCCCACTTCTTCCTCTTGATTTCGACTAGGATGTCATTAACCCGCGTTTGTTCCCTCACCCACTCCGTCCGCTTCCGATCTCTTAACGTTACACCTATCATTTTTCGTTCCATAGCTCGCTGCGTTGTCCTTAATCTAAGCTGAACCCTCTTTGTTAGCCTACACGTTTCTACCCCATAGGTGAGTACCGGTAAGATACAGCCGTTGTATACTTTTCTCGTGAGGGATATTGGTAAACTGCCATTCATGATCTGAGAGAACCTGCCATATTCGCTCCACCCCATTCTTATTCTTCAAGTTATTTCCCTCTCATGATACGGATCAGCTGTCACTACCTGCCCTAAATAGACATATCTTACTACTTCTAGCACCGCGCCATCAATTGCGAACTGCTGCTCTCTTGCTAGACTGTTGAATATTACTTTGGTTTTCTGCATGTTAATTTTAGCCCCACCGTTCTGCTCTGCCTGTCTAATTCATTGATCATGCTTTGCAGTTCATGTCCTGACTGACTTAGCAAGGCAATGTCATCAGCGAATTGCAGATTACTTAGGTATTCTCCATTAACTCTAATCCCCAACTGTTCCCCTTTCAGACCCCGGAATACCTCCTGTAAAAAGGCAGTGAATAGCATAGGCGAGATCGTGTCTCCCTGCCGGACACCTTTCCTTATTGGAATTGTATTGCTGACTTTATGGAGAACTATGGTAGCTGTGCAATCGTTATAAATATCTTCCAATATTTTCACTTAACACTCTTCTACACCCTGATTCCGCAATGCCTGCATGACTGCCGTGGTTTGTGCTGAGTCGAATTCTTTCTCGTAATCAGTGAACGCTATATATAGGGGTTGGTTATATTCTGCCCATTTCTCTATCACCTGATTGATAGCATGAATATGGCGGCTACTCACAAGACGCGCCACATTTCTCGAAGTTAGGCTGGGACGCTGCTATTATGCAGCGCCTTGTGCGAAGCGTCACAGACGGTATGCGAAACTACCGACTGTACGGAGTCACCGTAGAGTGGCTGGAGCCTCGTCCGGGTTGCGGTGGCGCTGACGACAAACGAGTGTTCGTCTCACTTTTCGCAGACTCCGAGAACCCTTACCAGCCAGAAAATAGATCAGGCGTGGTCTTGTCTCCTTGAAGTGGTCACGAGCCTGTCGCTGACAGCGTCGCCGATGTAGTGGACTACTATTTTATCAAGACGAACAGGGCGCAGTATTACAGAGGTGCTTTGCCAAAGTTTGAGCCAAGGCTTTAAAAAAAATGGTTCATCGTATGTGGGTGAAACGAACGACATGTTGTTTGCCGTCATGTGGTGCAACTCCAAGCGTTATTTTTAAATCTGCCTAGTTAATTCATTCATTCATTCATTCATTCATTCATTCATTCATTCATTCATTCATTCATTCATTCCTTTTTGACAGAAACAGGTGCAGTGTATAAGCTTATACAGATTTAATTTTTCTGTCTGGAAAGCCGAGGCAAAAGGTGTATTCAAACGCCTGACGGGGCCTCGGAACCTTTATTGCACACATGCCTCAGACTACGGCACGACGATAAAAAGCAACACTGCACTGATGGGATGAAAAAGCAAGAAAGTACAAAAGGAAATAAAAGCAAAAATGTGGTGTTGCACTGACTAAGTACAATATTAAACGATAAACACGCACTAACAAAAGCAAAACGATCAGATATAATGATACACACAAGTGATCTGCACAATTATAATTACAATAACACTATGAATAACCACACTAATACAATAACACTATGAAGATAAATAAAGGAAAAAGTTTAATATACATGTCAGGCTCAAACTCATTTAGTTAAGTTGTGGAGGGGAGTGCAGAAACAGCCGATTCAGTGTATTGCAGCAAAGAACCTCCTGCGTGTTCCTTATTTTCTGACGTTTAACGAAATCCGGTGAAACCTTAAAAAAAAAAAAAAAAACACTTGACTGCACTTCTGCGCTAACGTACTGTAGCGCTCTCAACCGTGTTTCGGAGGAACGAAGAGTGCGCGCTGACCGTGTCAGAGATAGAGGCCGACGCAGCTGTCAGCCTCATCCCGAAAGTGCGTGCGCACCTAAGTACCGAACACGGAAAGCACGCACCGCCTTCTCTTAAACGATAGCCAGGCCACCGAAAGGTGAGCCGTGGCCGATCTCTTCGACGCGGTCAGCATGCACGCTCCGTTCGTTTAAAGCAGCGTTAAGAGCGTTACAATACAGTTTCGCAAGAATGCGGCCACGTTGTTCATATTTTTACGTATTTCGCGGATTTTTTTCAAATCGCGCAAAAAAGGAGCCCGCAGGAAGGGTACATTACTGCAGTAAACTGAACCGGCTGTTTCTGAACCCCTTCTACAACTTGAATAAACGAGCTTGGGGCCAAAATGTTTATTAAACAGTTTTGCTTTATTTATTTCCGTTAATAAACTAACTGGACAGAATTTCAAAAAAAACTTTTGAATTGTGCCATGAAACGGCAAACAATATGTCGTTGGTCTCGCTCACATTCGCTGTACCAATTAGTTTTTAAGCTTTGGCTCAACAAAGCTGTCTCTTGGGCTAGTTGGTTGCTCATATTGGCGAAGGCGTATGCGCACAAGGAGATGGGGACATGCAAAACACACAGAACACAGCACTACGTAAACGATTTAAGTAAACACTGCATATGCGTATGATGAACGCCTCGTATAGTTCACATTCGCTATTCTTGAAGGGGGTTGGCGTCGGCGTATACAGATATATCGCTGTCACCCTGAGAGAAGACGAAAATTTGGGTATTAAAAAGTACGATCGAACTTAGAAAAATTTGGATATGCAATTGGTTGTGAAGACAAACAAGTTTTTAATTAGAATTGAATTATTATTCACTTTTCGTTAAAATAATTGCCTAAGTTAAGGGTCCCAAGTCAATAACCACTACAGCACTACTAGACCAGGGCTCTTCCATCATGGTGATTGCTGCGCGCGGACTAACGCCGTCGCCTTGGAATAATTTCGAGTATAGACAGTGTGTAGACTGGCTAAACGAATTTTTGTGATTGTCGTTCGGCATCGGCGTTGTCGAATATCGTGACCGGAAGCAACCACGTTCACATGCTGCCCAAATAATAGTGTTGGCCAAGAGTGACGCATGGCCCGGGGAGTGGTCACATGGTCGCTTGTGGTAGCGTGATTCTGGTACGGCAAAGAGTTAGTGCACACACGGGAGCGAGGTGTCATGCACCTATCATCCCTAAAGTCCGTGTTCCTCCTTTACGGAGGATGAACTGCTTTTATTAATGTTGGTAACGAAGAGCCGCATTAGGACATTTCCATGTACTTAAGTAGCCGAGTCCTTGTGTGCGACAATGCAAGGTTTTTATTCTAACCGATTATATAATATGAATTAACTTATTAGTCAAGATAAGCTAAGCTAGCTTTCGCGAGCTAGCTGTAGTGCCGCAGTTGCAGACTCATCCTTATTTCTTGCGGGTAAAAATAATTTGCGCCGCCCGGATAAATCATACCTCGGATAGAGCATTGTTTTTCCCAATATAGCTGATAGTCTTCTGAATACTATATCAGCAACAAAGTGATGTAGCCTGCGGCATTGGGAGAGGCCTCTGTCCTGCCATGGAGGTAACTGGTCCGCAGATGATGATTGTTGGGATCGCGGTGTTGACGATGATGATGATGATGAGCGCCCTCCCATCTTGCTACGATTTCTTTACTCGTTAAAGAACCCCGGGTAGTAGAAATTTACCATAAGGATTCAATTAGCGTGCCGTAGAGCTCGCAGCTTTTCTCTGTCATGTACGTAATATTAAATAACTATTAATAATTTTCCATCAGATTATGTTGTATTATACGTTGCAGCCTCGGAGATATTCCCATCTGCTACAGAGGGTCGCACCCTGTGGGAAGGAATCAGGGCTGCTCTACGGTCACAGTGGGGAGCGCCACTCCGAAGCAGCTTTCTTGGCGAGCGCCACTGGGTGCTTCTCACATTCTCCGGGACACAATGCGAAGAGGCCGCAGCTTCTGAGTGCAGACGGTGTTTGCTCTTCAGCGGCTCCGTGCGGTCCGGAATTCGCTCGATGACCGACCAACTACTCGGTGCGCACTCGACGTCAGCGTTGCGCAATCATTCCCAGCTGGACGCCGTGGGAAGGTCACCCCCAAGGTCGGGGCCAAACACGGCGCGCCCACGCGCTACGCGCCCCTCTCCTCTTCCCTCTCTTTTCGAGTCTTTCCATCTTCCCCCTCCCAACAGGGGCCTCAGTCATCAACGGCGCAGAGGCACCAGTCCAGGAGTAGTAGCCGCTACTCACGCATCCCGTGTACGTGCAATTATGCTGTGCAGCGTCTGAGTATAGTCAGGCATCGACGAGTCAGAAATCGCAAATTCGAGACTGGTTCAGCTGCACTCCCAAAGCAAGGTAATAATAATGTAAACAAAAAAAAACAGCAGGCACCGGTCAACTCGAGAAAGATGAAATAGACGTTTCCAAGTTCACGCGGGATTTCTTTTACCGCAGCGAAACGAAGAGAGAGAAGTTGCGAATTTAAATGCTCCAGGTAGACTTCCCCGGTGTTCCTCTCCCGTGTGCTTTCCTTTTGTCTTTACTATGTAAATACCAACCTTTACCACCCGATTCTTTGCCGATCCCCCAGAGTGGGTATGTGCCATTCTGTCATAGGCTACAACAACAACAACAGGTCTAGCATAGTGAGTGCGTGTAGGTGACAGGCATGTTACCATGCAGCTCTCTGAGTGGTAGTATGTGGCGCCGTATGGATTGCTGTAGCGACTCGAGAAAAAAAGGCGCTTTACCAGGTCATAACGAAAATTACAGGCTCAAACTTTGCAAGGGCAGAGAAAAGAAGGACGTAGGACACGCGCCGTTCTCACAACTGGTTTACTGGGAAAGGCCGCGATTGCTTGAATAGAAAATAACGACATGACAAAAAGCATTCAGTTCAAGTTCCTGTCATCAGGTTCCTGTCGTTTGTTAGGCGCCGTTCTAGATTATGCGAGGATTGTATTGACGGTCATGATGAAGCCTTGGAGAATAATTTCTCCGGCGCCCTTTAAGGAGAGAGAGTGAGATAACTTTTATTTTTCAGCTCAAGTCCGAGCCTTCCCCTGTCAGGAAGCGACACGCTGGCCAGTAAAGTACGGTGTCGTTATATGCCAGTACGTTGCATAATTATGGTAGGGAACGATAAGGTAGCTAAAGTCGCGGCCAATCATGAACCGATCTTGCGTATAAAGCTTTGCGAATTGATCCACACATATCTGCTTATTGTTTCGCCGGGAAAGAGTTCGATGTATGTTTCGCTTCTCGAGTCTGCTTCCGACGAACGGTCGTCGGGAAGCCGCTTGATCAACCAGCCAGTCGGCACACAAGCTTATAAGAATCGGACGACCTGGAGGCTCGAGAATTGACTTTACTGCACCGAAATACAGATGCAAGCGCCGAGTTGCCAGCGATTCAGGGTCTCCTCGAATGCGCACCACCCGGTCGAGGCTGCATGGTGTCGGCCGTGACGGTTTTGACAGCTCGTGGGAAGTCTGCCTGTGCACGCCTCGCTCGCCTTTGTGTACACGGTAAAGTCGGCGCGCCTTTCTGACCGTCAAAGCGCGCAGTCAGTGGGTCGCGTTCACGGCGCGTCCACCGAATGAACAACCAAAGGACTGCCCTCGCTTTGCACTGACACGCATGTGGCCTGCGTTTGATTTGACAGACTCCTGTCGACGGGTTTATCATCATCGCGGAAAAGTACAGTGAGAACGGCCACAGCAGTTACAATGTTTCGAGATAAGGAGAAGAAACAGCTTCTTGCATTCGTGGCAAGTAAAAGCTGGCCTGCAGATGGAGGCTTACAAAGAGGGTTCAGCTTAAGTTAAGGACAACACAGCGAGCTATGGAAAGAAAAATGATAGGTGTAACGCTCAGTGGTCGGAAGCGGGCAGAGTAGGTGAGAGAACAAACGCGGGTTAATGAAATCCTAGTTGAAATCAAGAGGAAGAAGTGGGCTTGGGCAGGGCATGTAATGCGAAGGCAAGATAACCGCTGGTCCTTAAGGGTAACGGAGTGGATTCCAAGAGAAGGCAAGCGTAGCAGGGGGCGGCAGAAAGTTAGGTGCGCAGATGAGACTAAGAAATTTGCGGGAATATGGTGGTCGCCACTGGCGAAGGACAGGGTTAATTGAGAGACATGGGAGAGGCCTTTACCCTGCAGTGGGCGTAGTCAGGCTGATGATGATGATGATGCAGATGGCGACGACATTCACTTGGTCCGCTTAAAAATTACAAAGAATTTCGTGACACGAAATGATTTTTTCGATGTATCCATTTATAAGCAACTATTGCTATGCCTCCAGCTCACGTATGCGCACTGGTCCTTGTGTAATTTGAGGGGAAATAAATTGGCTTGGAAACTTATACTTAAATACCCCACGCCCCTGGAAAAGCGGGTAGTCTGAAAATTTGTTTTTCTGTGCAGCGCTAACTTGTTACCCGAGAGGTTGTGTCGCCAAGTAGCCCTGCAACAACTTTTACTTCAGCCAGTATGACCATGTAGCAACAGTTGCCATGCACACGAACTTGAAAATTTAACCGCAAATGAGCAGCTTGTTTCCGATGAAATAAGACAATGATAAGAAACGGGGCTGCAGTCACCTCAGTACAACAAATGTTCAGATAAATGATTAAATACATTGGTGAATGAACGAATGCTAACTGGACAGCTGCAATCACACAGTAAGCTTGCAAATTACACCCTGTTCTTACGTGGCCTTCACTCAAGAGATGCCGAACGCCTTGGTCAAAGAACGAAACGAAGTTTGTAACTTCATACTTGAGAAAAATGAGGTGCCTTGAATCGTACGTAAATGACGTTGGTAGCTATTGCTAGAGTACAGAAGCAATTATTTTTCAAGCAGACATGCCACTCTGACCTGCTTTTTCGCCCCAGACGCAAATAAGCTTTCCTTTAGTAAGCCATTCGCTACAGATAAGGTAATATTTTTGTTCAAAACAGCAGTACACTCCGCGTATGTTCTGTCATTCTAGGACGCTGACACTGCACCCCTATCTACATCCACCATCCCATTATTCCACTGTATTCCGGCTTTTGCCGAACTGCAGCTGATATTGAAGCCTTTCTTTGTATGATTTCGCTATGGCCACAAGGTCTTGCTGTCTTTTAGGTTTAAGCTTGTCAAAGTGAATGATCAGCGCGACTGTGGCCAAGACGTATAAGGCTCAAATCCTAAAGAAATCATTCTGATAGCTTCGTGTTGTGTTTAAACACAGTCGTGTATTTACTGCGCGGCTGTTGACCCGCTAAGCGCCATTCGTCAAAATCCGTCTTGGTCGCATACCGCTTACGCGATTGGATGTCTACAAAAGCCCCCAGGACACGCGGCACGCAGCGCGCTTCCAAATTTGGCACGCAATCTCTTCCGGCGCCGAGGTGGCAAGGAGAACCCACGGTGAGAAGGAAACGTTTAAACTGTGACATTCCTCCTTGCCGGATTTTCCTCGGGGCGGATTTCACGGCAGAGGTCAAACATCGGAGGCTTGAAAACAACTCGGAGAAGAACGAAACCCGTGGCGACAACTCTATCCATTTCGCGCTTGGTCCGTCAAGAAAAGACCATCGTCGACGTATGCGCTCTATAGATATCGCCGCAAGGCCCGTGGCGCTAGGGCTTTCGGGCCTCGCCAGCATCAATCCCCAGAAATGCGGCTGTAAAGCTCCGCGAACACAAACACTGATGTGCTTTTTAAAGACGGTCCCCGAGATGAACGCGGCCTTTGCTACAAGACGTACACATTGTTTAAGCAGCAATAGCTCGCCGGTGTTTTGTCTTGTTTATAACGCGAGCTCTCTACTGTTTCTTTTGCGAACCCATTCAGTGGAGGCGGTCTTCGTCCGAGCAGCGCATCTGGTGCGGGTGAAAGACCGCGCTCACTTTTGCGTGCTCCTCCGCGGTCATGAATATGCATTCGCTTCTTCGCATCGACGTACGATGATCTTCGTTTAGACTCTCGCTCGAGGGTGGAAACAGCGTCGCTGGCGTGAAAGGCGATGCGTTTAACGCTCCTAATACCGTAACTGTGCTCGCCTACCGTGGTCTGCAAGCTCGCCGCTGCTTTGGAAGTTTGCAAAATTGTTTCACAGCCAAGCTTGATGCTAATTATAGCCCACGTCCGTTCCAACGGCCACGGATTAGTTTAAAGACGGAACAGAATCATAAGAAAAAAAATCAAGCACTTCTGCTTTCCGACGCTGCATAAGCCTAATCGCGATGCTCGCATCATCGTCTTTCCAGGAGACTTTGTCTGGCTACGGCATTATCGCGCTTAATTTATTATTTACGCAAGGCTTAGAATCGGATGCCGTTAAACCGTTTCGAGGATTCCTGTTGCCTCCGTGCCAAGTTTAAACCAAGATACCGCACTGAATCCTGATTTCGCCAGAAATCCACCTCTATTAGAAATGTAAATAAGATTAAAGACACTGGGCTTATGATGTATTAAAGTTGTCTATCCCTCTTCAGCCGACAGCTGCAAGCCTACGCCCTTGACAGCCGAATACCTTTTTTAGCGCTGGTGCTCCTAAATAACCAGTGCAGGAAACTCACAATATGAATGGAATAACAGACGAAATGAAAGTGTAAGGAGAAAAAAAAACGTATACGACCGACGTCTGCAATGCGCAGTGCGCGAGAAATAATAATAAAGAAAACTACGTGGTTACGTGCCCCGCTTGTCATGGTTCGTTACTCAAGGAAGTCAGAAAGCACGTCTACGGTACGTGTCTTGAGCGTCTCTTTTCATTTGCACCGACCGAAGGCTGTCGCTAGCCAGAGCTCGCACAGCGGAGCTGAAGACTCAGCACAGAGGTAACGAACTGGAAGCGTCGTGTTCGCACTTGCGCAGTTGACGGGAAGTCCTCCTATTTGGCGCGGCGGACTCTGGTTCGGTAATTTTTGTTTGCCCCATATGCGCGAATTGGGCACAAACCTTCGCTTGGATGCAAAGCACACTCTGTCCAGGAAGCCAAAAAAAGAACGAAAACGTGACAATAAAAAGTATTCATCCTGGACGTGAGCGCTGACTCCAAGAACTTCCTTACTGTCGCAGGTACCATCACGAACCGCGCTTGAATAATTTGTATTTTCAACCTTTAGCTTGCGGGCTGGAAACATTATGCTGTTAGGTAGACGTGACCTTTTATCTCGTAAGTGCATATACGAGGCTTGCACCGAAAGAAATGCAAAAGCTGGCACAGCTTCTATATTACCTGATATACATCGTTCAAATTCTGCGTGTTTGAAGAGTAACTCATATAATAACCATTCGTTTTTTCAGGTAACCAGGTACCCAGGCGAGTTTCTGCAGGCAACTAATGAATCTTTTTCACTGCATGCAGTTAATGGATTCCAGTGAGAAGGAACGAGTAGTCATGAAATTTTTGACAAAGGAAGGATGCAGGCTGTCCGACATCCCCAGAAGGCTACTGAATGCTCACGAACATGACACGATTGACAAGATCAGTGTGATTAGATGGATTAAGAAGTTTAAGCAAGGGATACCAGCTTTGAAGACAAATGATGTAGTGGGGGAACAACTGCGACCACTGAAACGAATCACCTGCTCGTACACGAGATGATGCTGGTCCAAATGCGCCAGTTGTGATGTTGTGATGGAGACTATATTCAGCAGTACATTTATACGGAGAAGAAGTTGGTCTCCAAGCGTACAGAATTTGCACGAAATTTCGTCGGTTAACAAGAAAGTTATAGTAATTTTTGCAGTACTTTAGGTACAACCTTAAGATCGTGTGCTGGCCCCTCTATACAAGTCTCCGGATCACTGCATTTTTCTTTCCCTGAAGTCCATATATTGCAACCAAAATATTCACGTAAGGAGATTACGGGGCGTCGTCTTTGTACGAAGTTGTATGGATACCCTTCGCTTCACAAACACGCAGTGATAATTAGCGCTGACTAACAAAAACAAAATGTTTTTTAAGCGTTGATACTCTCGCATGTGTCCTCACCTGGCCTTGTTACAAGCGCCTTCATAATTACAGAGATGACATGCGCTGCGTTGTATCAAGACAGCTGAAGGCTAAGAGGCATGCTGCCCTCAAGGATCAATTAGCTGGTTAACTAATGATGTCAATGTCAAAAATACACAGCCAAAGGGGGTTTGCTACACCAAGCCGTGTAGCGGAGCTCATTAGCACATTTGACAGTCTTAAACTATGGAGCGTTGAGGACTTAAGTTCCTCCTGCCTTCGTGAGATTATAGGGTCTCCGAGTATACAAAAAAAATTAGGGTGGGCGAGTAAAAATGAATAAAAAGTAATAGCGCCCAGCCCGCACCGCTTAGAGCACAACGGGTTTAAACCAATATAATATGAAAAAGGATAAAAGAAAATTTTGCATTGAAGAAAATAGGAAAAAAAAGAAAAAAAAGGGGGCCTACCATCATCGGCGAAACCACAGCCGAGGGGGGGGGGGGGGGGGGGGCTCAACGGTCTTTATTGTCTTCTACGTTAATTACACATCTAGTCTTGGCATCTTGACGCACATGTATCTTGCAGATTTTTCTTGTTTGTCTAACTGCGTTAATTACTCATCTAATCTTGACATCTTGAAGTACAATGATCTTTTAGTTCTTTCTTGTCTGCCGCCTCGTGTTGAGGTGCTCTCGTAGGTAATGGTATCTCAGGTGTTGGAACTCGCTCCGTCTTCCCGAGTAGTTGATTTCTTTCTACAAAGCTTGTGAAACACAAGTAAGCATTAGTTTCCTTTTAAGCCAAGAATAATCAGTAAGAAAATTAATAGTGACGCATTTAAAAAAACAAAAAAACAAGAAAATGAATAAATAAAAGCATGAGGTATATTGGATGTATTAATCCTGTGGGGTAATATTTGCTATTGTTCATGTTAAAGGCAAGAATCTTGTCTTATAGCTTCTCGGGGTAGATGCACTGTTAGATGCTTTAGAATACTATTCCTAAGTTATTAATAGTGTGTGGATGAAACAATAAGAAATAAGTAAAGAAGTTCCATATAGAGATGTTAGTGCAGTTTGATTGGTTAATGCTTTGTGTTTAATTATATTGAGCATTAAAAATTCTTCCCTCGTTTTTAGAACATTAGGCATTGATAACATCTCTTACGCTACGTGAAAATTTGGATCCCCTTCCTTTCTTTCCCACTTTTTTCTCTTCATTTTTTTTTTTTAAGGTGATGGAACAAGATTTTTCGGTTTTTATATTCCTTTTTTTTTTCCCCCCAATATACCAATATACAAGAGAAGCCGCGCTGCAGGGCTCAGAAGCAGGCCCCTTGAGATGTATGCTTTTGACATAGACTGTACAGGTGCGGCCAGAATAATACGGAGCACTCGAAAGGTGGCCAAGCTAGCAGAAACTAGAGTTACTGTATATGCTACCAGCATATACAGTAACTCTAGCAGAAACTGCATCGAAGCGCCACCTATCAGCACAACAAAGACACCCCTGGCTATCCGCGCACAGCGAGAGTGCCTGCCGCCGAGCCCCCCTCTTTGCTGCAACCCTGCCGTTATCACTGAAGGGCCGGATAACACGTAATGCCAAAACAGCCGCCTTGCGCCCGTTTACAGCGCTCCCCGCTCCTCGATGCGAGAAACGGGGCAACGAAGCGCATGGCGCTGTCAGCAGAGTATCATAGAGCAAGGGATTGCATGCTATATGTTGTGATGTTGATAGGCCCGCGGAAAATGTTGGTCCGTGCTACCGGCGCCATCTCGCCGCGTCCAGATTAAGATAGTTCCTGTCGCCACTGCTAGGCAGCGCGCATAAGCACGTTTCTGCTGCTCCGCGACCCTTCCTGTGCTCCGTATTATTCTGGCCGCACCTGTACATAGACAGTAGTGTGGCCGTATGTACCCTATGGCCACTCTACACTGGACTCCACCCTCTGAAACAGTAGTGTGGCCATATGTACCCTATGGCCACTCTACACTGGACTCCACCCTATGCAAAAGGCCATCTTAAACGGCCGAATTCGAACCGGAGGCTCTAATCCAGAACGTGGTTGCAGAGTGCACTTCCCTTCAGTTACAAATCCACCAGATCGTTCACAAGCTCCTGTAGTTATTTGTGTTTGTTCAGTGACAGCTCAGTGGCGTGTGGCACATGATCATGCAATTAATCGTATAGCAAACCATCCGGCGCTGATCACTCGTCGCACCTTGAGGGTAAGCGGCTGTAAACTTTTCAATGCCCAGCAACAAAGCGGGCTAAGAGGAAGTGGTAGCGGAGTGGTCAGAGTTAATTTCTAGAGCCACCGGTTCTTTCATGAGCAAAGAAATGTCGGAGCACGGGCGCTTAGGCATTACGCAACCATCGAAATGAAACTACTGCGAGCGAGAATCGAACCCTCGCACTCGGGTTCTGCGTCCGAACGCCAGACCCACTGAACCACCGCGGCTGGTGAAACGGAGGGCTATAGGATTTACTTCAGGTCATACGGTTTCTATCGTGCGCGTAATTTTTAACGCTTGACTGCATGCATTAAGTGGTGTGCGCACCGCAGCATGAAATTAACGTGCGACATACACATACAGTAGCAGAATAGGTTTTCACATTTTACTGCGGCCGCGGTGGTGAAATACATATTCATCACATCGTGAAATACATATTCATCACATCGTGAAGTACGTGTTCATCGCATCGGGCTCATGCAGTCAAACAAATGCCCTTATCTCGCGTGTTGGCATGCGTACGCGATGTCTATAAGCGCTCGAAGAGAGCACCATACGGTGCAAGAACAATTTTTACTAATATTCCGGCCAGTCTTCCAGCCTGCGTCAAAGCAGCGAAGTACACAGCGGCAAACACGCTTTTCAAGCACTAAGGTAGATAGAAAGACGCACACGTGCATGTGTCACATTGACAAGGTACCTTTTTGTCAGAGGAAAAGTTAGAAGCTCAAACACAAGCGTGCCATAAAAACAGAATTTTCGCTTTGAAGAGTTTCAAGGGCCTGCGCCCACTTTGGATAAGGTGACGTCCTTTTCTCGCTGCCGATGCCGCCGAGGCAACAACACATCGCGCATGGAATAGTAAATAAAAGTTTACAAGAACGCAGGCAAACTATCGCGCTCGTCAAACTCATCGACACGCTGCAGTGAGGAGCGCGCTGCTGGCATCCGGGGTCATACCGCGGGCACGAGCTGAGATAGCGGAGGCGCAAACTACACTGGTCACTGGAAAAACATTTCCAGCGACTCCAGCGCATATGGGAGCGCCGCTGCGAGGCCCAGTGAAAGCGCTATTCCAGAGCGGCAGTTGAGGAACCGGCAGCACAGTTAGCTGCATAATGTAAAGCTGCACTTGTTCCGCGCTCAACTCTTATCAGTAGGCGCCTTGCGTGCACCGAAAGCCAAGCGCTCCGTTGTTCGTATTTGAATGGAACCCGACCTTCGTAAAAAGCGCTCCGTGCGCACATATATAATTCCTGGCTGGGCTGTTGTGTGCCCGTGCGGCATGCAAGCACACGGGAAGCGCTATAACCGAGTACAAATTTCAGCAGGAGTGCGGTAGAAGCTACGAGCGAGAGCAGCCAGAAACTGTGGTTGGCTCGACCGTGAGCGCTGATGGGCTTGCAGAAGCCGTAATCTCCCTCGCGCAAGTTCGACTGCAAGCATTCAGAGCGCTTTGCGCGTATTCGCAGCGATCCGGCTAACACGTATTGTGACACTTGTGTTTGAGTAACGCAAGTGGGTGGAGTACCTCGGCATTTGGGTGGAGTACCTCGGTGGAGTACCTCGGCTGGACCGCACACGCAACACATCTTCGCAAGAAATTAGCTCCTTCCGTTGGTTTTCTTGCTCGGTACCGCACTGAATTTCCTCCCTGTATAAAACGAATGATTTATCATGCCCTATTCCAATCACACATTAACTATTGCCACATAGTTTGGGCTACCACATTCAAAACAAATCTACAGAAAATTCTAATTCTCCAAAAGAAAGCTATCAGGATTATCGCAGGTGCCAGTTTTACTGCCCATACGGCTGAATTGTTTACTAAGTATGAAGTAATTCGTGTCAATGTTTTTCTTGAGTACCGCCTATTATACTATCTCAAATTTTCTTCACCATCAATATGTAATTTTTTGCTTAATATCGCATTGTTAAAGCCCATAGAAAAGTATGTTCAAACCCGATCAACTGCAAAATGGACACTTCCACGAACTAGAACTAACTATGGTAAACAAGCACTTAACTTCCTTATACCTAATGTTCTAAACAGCTACGAATCTAACCAGCTGAGCATGTATAACCTCCGACCACATGATTTAAAAGTGTACTTTGTAAATAATATTCCATAACTTCTTTTCATATATTGTAGTTTGTGTATGTATCGGTGTCCTTTTCCCCTTTGTAATCAACCCAGCAGTGTATAACTTTCAAATGCATTTGTTCAGTTTTAATTGTTTTTTTTTCTAGTTTCAAACTACATCTCTGTGTACCCATCAGTTCAATCGTAAATATTATAAATTCTTTCTACAGTGTGCTCGTTTCCGATCTGCCACCGTTGTATGCATGTGTTTATTTTATTATTTTGTAATGGCTCTTAGATGAGCCACAGGCATTTTCAAGCTATTTTCTTTAGCTTTTGGCCTGTGGCTCATCCTAAAGACTGTATGCACATTTGTAAAATAAAATAAAGTTTGGTTTGGTTTGGTTCTATGACTGTGACAACTGCGGCTAGTCCACTGCGATAGAGCGAGCACGAATTTGACGCTGGATGCTTGCGAACTATAACCAGCAACTGCAGGGAGGGCGGGAGTACACGGTTCCCGTGCAAGAAGCGCGGAAATTCTCCACCTCGCGCTCTTGTGTTCACTCTAGCAGCGCACAACCCGCTACATGCCTTTTTTTCTCAGTTTTTTTTTTTTCATTTTATTACCCTCAAGCGCGAAAGCATTACAGAGGGTAGAGGTACATAATATATAGCCAGAGAAAACAAACCACAATGAAACCTTAGCCAAACAAAAGGCAATAGAGAGCACCAAATGCTAACGCAAAATAAAGAACCTAATATATGTAAAATGAGAACGGACTGAAAACGAGTATAAACGCCGATATTAAAAATGTCACACAGTAGATGGGGCAACAACCACAAGTGGAGCAAACATACACATAGAACACGAAGAACTGGAAAAAAGGTAAAATGATACAAGATATCAAGATCAGCTTCAAGATATCTTACGAGTGATGAACGAAATAAGTCGTGATCTGGTGATAATGCGACGGCCGGTGGAAGGCGATTCCACTCTGGCGATGTACGAGGAAGAAGCGAATAATAAAGGGCAGTGGTTTTACAGCTGATGGCTTTTACTTTGCAAGGGTGGCCGATGCGAGACGAGAGAGATGATGGCTACGGTATGAATGCATGCTTCATAAATCTTGAAAAATTTTGTGAAAAAGGCTAAGGAGCGGCACTTGCCTATGGACCTCAAAAGATGGCAGTGACAGCTTTAGTTTCATTCAATTAATGCTGCTGTAGACGGATACAACATAAGAAAGCGACGGCTTTCCACCGTCAAAGGACCCCCTTCAAGCCAATGGCGTCGGCCAATTCTCATGACTGCTAGCGTGACAACGCAGGAAGCGGCGCCTCTATGGAGAGAGGGGTCTATCCCCGACCATGGACGGAGGGGACTATCAACTTTCATCTACCGCTCCCTGCTTTGTCCCACTAGCAGGGTCATCAGAATCGGCAGACGCCATTGGCTGGAAGCCGATTCTTTGACGTTGAAAAGCCGCTGTGTTCTTAAGTTGTATCTGACTATAGCGCGGTTGGAAATTGGAAATAATGAAACGTGCCGAATTATTCTGGACCATCTCGAGTGAGGATGTCAAGTTCACTAAACCTGGATCCCAGATTGCATAAGCATATTCTAATTTTGAACGTAATAAAATCTTGCAAATAGTAAACTTAGCAGTAACAGGTGCCTTAGAAAATTGCGGCACAGGTAGCCAAGCATGCGATAACTGCAACTAATAATGGGATCAATATGTTCCTTTCAGATAAGATCATTGGTACACATATGCACACATAAGTATTGGGGCGATATTAGTGCGTTATACGCGCGTAAATTTACATTTTTTTTTTTAACGTTTAAACACATAGCCCATGTATTACACCATGGAGCTACGTTGTTTATGTCAGTTTTTAATGCAGAAACATAGGTAGGATGAGCTTTTTCGCTATAAATAACGCAGTCGTCCGCGAACAAGTGTATAGGGGAAGTCACTAACCAAGAGTTCTTTAACGGTTTGAATATTGCTCCGAACACCGGCCCACCGACCATAACGTTCAAAGTTGGGTTCATAATATCCACTGCTGTGTTCTTCTATATATGTAGGTGTTCGTACATTAGGTGTCCCATGTAACTTGGGGCAATGCTTTCTAATGCAGCAACGCAGAGAGAAGGACGTTGCCCACTGAGGAAAGTAGCATTACTTTTGTATTCTGTCTAATTAAATGACTGGCTGAACACATGTAACTCAACTGTCAATTTTTACATCAGCGATAAAACAATCGCAAAGGTGTAGAGCGTCCGACAAAACATTGGGTCCAGCAATGCTCATCTAGTTCTAGTAAGTATTAGTGCACGTGCGTGTGTTCAAACGAAAGCCCGTGAAACAAAAAAAAAAGAAAAGAAAGCACACTGACTATTCGCTCACGCGTCACGATAGCGGAGCTTCCAAACTTGCAACTAGTAAAATGATCCCGCAGCGGGCCTAGACAGCTACAGATTAAAGAAACCCCGGGCAGCGACGCAGGCGCTATAGCGGTGAAGTTCACGTTAGCAACCAGTTTTGTACACGGTGCCTGAAGCTTAGCAGTTTGTGATAGCGATACGTAGTCTGAATGACCGACTTCTTTCCACATCCATAGCCACCTCCTCATTTGTACTTGCACGCTGCGCGCTTTGCCCAAAGTACGTCCGTCGTCTTTTTGAGCTGCTTTTTTTTTTTCTAAAAAAACGTACATTAAAAAGCTGGCTTCTTTTAATGACTCTGAAGCATAGTGGCGAAGGCTTTAGCTACCATGAAAAGCTTTGGGGGAAAAAAAGGATTTCACTCTGCATTCATACCTTGGTTTAGAATATAGCGCGAGGGGCATTCTGAAGCATTATTTTATGTCTCTCGTGGAATTCGTTGTTCTCAGTCAGTGAAGCTTAAAATTTTAGGCCGCAGAAAGTTATGGGTTAGGGCTCTCAGCCATCACAGAGTGCCTCGTAGCCGCTGTCTCGATTTGAGCGCATAGAAATGATTTGACTGTGGTATTAGGGTCACTCGGACTCAATGCGGTGCATTTGTTTTCCTGTATGTGACATAACCGTATATTTGTTCGACGACCACAGGTGGTGTCGCTGGCGACCTGTCTACTGTTCCGTTCCACCGAAGCCCATGGCAGAGCCACCCCCAAGAAGAACAGGCGTCTTCTGTGAGTCTCCGTCACCCATTTTTTGTAGTCTCGAGTAGCAAAGCAGAAAACTGGGAGCTTATTTCGGAAGGGTCCGAGTCGGTTTAGGCGGCAGTCTGAACTTTGTAAACAAACAGTGGCACGCGCTGGTTTCACAGTCATAAGCCGAGGATCGTCTCGGAAACTCTGTGGGTTCACTGTACTTATAATTTCATTTTACAATAGAACGTGGCCTTGACGGCCGCGGAGCGTCGGTGACGAGAGGTTTGCAAAATGAAGAATCTCCTCCGGAGTAGTGTACAACCGGTAGTGTACAACCAGAACCCGCACCGATGCGCAGGCTGCTGTTAAAGCGAGTTACGCTAAGCGCTCCGCTTTCCGCCACAATTATTCGATAGAGTTTTATTAACAAGGAAGAGGAAACAGCGCTCAAAGAAAACGAAGAACGGCAGTTAGGTGCGCTTAAAAAATGTGAACAGACGCCCCACATTATTCCGAAGTTCTAATGCATGTCTCTAATGGGTCGCAAGCATTTAACGGACAGCAAGGACCCGACGTTTCGAAGAACAGGAAAGAGCGCATCGCGCTGTTTTTCTTTCGTTCTCTCTGAACGCCTTTTCTTCTCCAAGTTCGTTCCGCCACAATTCTCTCCCTAAACCAGATCCCTACGCAGAGTGTAAGCAGCATGTCGACAGTTTCTATACGCCGGCATTGTCCTTCCGTGCAGAGTCGTTTCGTTCTGCTGTATCGCCTGCCCGCTTAGACCTCTGCATGGAAACAAGGTTCTTCTCCACGCATGCGCAGGGACCTGCCCCTGGAGTGGCCCCGCCCCCGGCGACGCGACCCGATCGCGCCTCCTCCGGGGCCCGAGCCGGGCTACATGCGGTCGGCCGAGTGCTGCCCGTCCGTGACCGAGGCCATCCAGCCCCTCGGCGGCGTCTCCATCACGGGCCGCATCCTCGAGCTGTACCGGGAGCCCAACGCCACGCAGCGTTTCTACCAAACCTCATGCCGGGAGCAGGTCAAGGGCCGGCCCTGCCACTTCGTGCGCACCAAGTACGAAGCCCAGTCGCGCTGCGTCCAGACCTACAGCTACATGTACGCGCTGGTGCGCGAGTTCCAGTCGGACGGCCCCTGGAGGCTCGACTACATCCGCTACAGAAGCGGGTGCTCCTGCCAGGTGCTCCGGCCACGAGGCTACCTGCGCAGCCTGCCCGTAGGCAGGCCCTGATTGGCCCTGCTCCGCCCTGGACGACCGGGCGGCTCCTCCCGGTGTAGACCTTTCCCCGAGGAAAAGCTTCTAGAACTGTGGGAACAGCGCGCGCTGTGACGTGTCGCGAGACTGCCGCGCGCGCCGCCTACCCTGTAAAAAGCCGCACGCTTTGAGTGTCTGTCGTTGGCAATGGAAAGGTCTACGCGCTCGGGGATTATAGTAAAACTCAGCTGTTCCACGGACAGCGGACTAGAGGAGGCGGATTAACGTCGGGCGCACTGTCTTCACACGCCTTCTGTCCGCGCCAGTGTTGGGCTTCACTGTACTCCTCTAGCTCCCCTGCTGTCAGTACCGCCAAGGAGGCGCTGACGCTGTTCTACTCTGAGTCAGTGTGTCATCCTGCCCCCTCCCCTCCGCACACCCGGGCTGGCGCCGCAGGAAGGCACTGCACGCCGGCGAACAAGCCGCCGAGCGCTCGCGCCCGCGCTACGCCGGCACCGATGGTCACTCCTGTGACTCCGGCTATGTCTGCATGCCTTTGATTCACAGGTACGTCTGGCGACAAGCGCGTGTCGATGTCCGTGTCGCGCGGATTGTCAAAGGTTCGTGTCCCAACGCCGCACATTAAGGTGCTTCCGCCTGTTTACGTCACTGACCTGGAGACAGAACTCGCATATCGAGAAGATGCGCGCCGGTCGGTGCGTGCATACAATCAAAGCGTCGCCTGTGTTCATTGAAAACGACCCCTGAGCGCGTAGCGGACAGCCGCAGTCGTTTTCATTCTTTGTTGTGTCGTGTACAGTCGTAGTTGTTGAGGAAAGCGCGCAGGCCTCGTGGCATCCTAGAAAACCCCGCTGAGCAGCGAACTGGCGCAGTCTAAACACGGTGGGCATTTAGCGTCTTTTATCAGGTACAGCAGCCGGGAGCGAATGGTTGCTGCTCCGGCGGCAGCGCCGAAAACATCGGTATATCGTTTCGGACGTGGCTGCAGGGTGCCGTGGGAGAATGACTGCGTGCTTGTTGGCACAGAAGCGGAGTGTCTTAGCAATGTTTAGAACTTGCGGCGTGTGTGTATGCCCCGTGCGATCTCATTCCATTTTGGTTAGTGAAGGTACAAGAAACAACAAATATCATGATGGGATCACGTCATGCACCCTGAAGGCATCGTGTGGCCAATGTGACACACGCAATGGCCGTTTCGCTTTGCGAGAACGTAGCATGCGCACGTGAAGTTGCGGTTCAAGTGCTGCATAATACGTTGACCGACGGGTGAGTTCGGCGTTATCCTCCACGTGACAGAGTCAGGCATGTGGACGTCCGGATCAAAATTTCTGATATTATTCCATGTAAGTGCCGACGTTTTTTTTCTTTTTTTTAAATTACAGCTGCCTGCTTTCTCGCTTGCACAGCGAAGCGTTGTAGCTGGCACCTTGGACAGACCGAGAGCCCTGATCAAGAAAGTATACGCTTGCACCACGATAAAACACGTGGATATTCTGGTGTTTCTTTTAAATACGTGCACATTCGGCTAGTAAGGACTCCCTTGCCTGCCGTTTGAGAGTCATGACCGAGTCTCTCATTCAGTTTATATGGAAAAGCGGCGAGATTCAGTATCCTGTACACTAGATGGTGAGAACGAACCATGCTGTTGTGGATCGGGATCGGCTCCTTTTGCAGCGACCAGATTACGTGATTGCGGTGTACGACTTCGTCTGGCAGCGCGACGCGTACGAACTCAACGAGCTCTTCAGTCGGAACACTCGCGAAATCTCCCCCGAAACCCCGTGTTTCTTGAAGATGGCGCATTCTCGACCACAGAAATATCGTGGAGTGATTGGGGCACCTGGTGACAGAGCGATAGAATATACGGGAGATGCTCAGTGTCGCCACCGACTGATGTCGTGGGTAAACCCACTTACTCCGAGAAACGTGCGAAATTAAATGGCCGACGCTTAAACGAAGATTCGAGAGTGGTGTGACCACACAGCTCTGCCGCGGAACTTCGGACGAAAGAGACGAAGCGCGAGTCGCAGACAAGACAAGTCAGGCCAGCGAGTGAAAAGCAGACGACAGGTTGTCCCAGATGCACCGCACCGCTTTGTTCAAATGACAGAGGCTCAGTCGCACTTGCATGCAGCTCCATGGGCCAGCTCCCATACACTTCTATTCATGTGTACCCAGCACTGTGATCCTTCCTGTGCGGTTAGCCAGTGGTTATGCTTATTTCTTCGACGCCTTCCTGGCTTCTGTCAGGCCACCACGAGTTGACCCATTTATTTCGTTAGAGTTACCCCTGAACTTCTGTACGAGAGTCTAAAGGCATGGAAAAAGGAAACGAAGTTAGGCAGCTTTGAAATTAGACATTTTCAGCTGCAGTTTAACAAATATGCGCCCTCGGAATAATTAGTAAACGAATGCAAGAGAAAGAGGAACGACCCTAGATAAAAGACATAAAGATTTATTTTTTATCATAAGCTTAGCAAGGCATTCTACGCTAAAAGAGAAAGTCCCTGTGCTTAGCAAAAGCAAAAAAAAAAAAAACCTTGACAGTAAGAACCAATACTACACTCGGCCTTTCTTTTTTTTCTAGAGAGAGGGTAGGTATTAGGACGAGACATCGTTGTCACTCAGCCATATTCGAGCGACTGAGAAATCAGAGCAGCAACGAAATACACAAAATTAATGTACCTTTGTCAAGTTCAACCTAATTTCAAACACGTCAAAGAAATAAAAGCCCCCGAAAATTATTATCCAAAAAACACCCACACCATTAGCCTCAACGGTGGAAACGGAGGCGCAATTCCCTTGGACGCCAGTTAAAACCCCATGCCGGGTGGATTAGTATATACTCTGGTCTTTGCGTGCAATCCCGCTGCTCTGTACGATGAGCCGGACAACGATAAAAGGACAGCGCGACAGCAATTACGCATCGCACTTTTTATTCCCTGTCTCAGGTTATACCTGGAACAGCACGCGCCTAGCACGCGGCACAACGCAAGACAAACACACGAAAAACCGCCCTCGAATCCTTCGGCTGATCTGGGCCTCTAGAAAAACAACGTCCTGACGATTGCGCAGCGAGAGAGATCCCTTCTATGGTGACCGGGAACGTGTTATTCCGTGCAAACAGAACGAACAGTTGCATGGTTTGCGAACCGTGCGGTTCGCACACGCGCAAACAAATGTCAACACTTACATGCAGATTCAGCCGCTCAGTCCTGTGTGCTACGAACTCACAGATCCAATAATTATGGATGCCCGACCTGACGCGGTTGCAGTTGCTGCTGCCCAAGTGGGGTGGCGCAGCGCCACGCAGCGCACCATGCGCATCGGCTTAGTGTTTGCTTTAGGCTTAACCTCGTTACGAGATCACCGCGTATGAATTATCTTGAGATCTTCGCGGTACTGCGACTGAAAGTCAGAGCCGGGAGAAACTGTTCTACATAAAGGGCTTGATGACCTTTCTGAGTATCAGTGAGTATCAGTGAGTATCAGTGACCAGCTACGTACTCGACGACAGTGTAAAGATCGGGAGACTTTAGTTTCACGCGACCGCCACTGGTTTGGTTCTTCGAGAAAATACTAAGTGGCACAGCACCGTCTCAGAAACGATCACGTATACTAACCGCGTTTTCGCGATAAACACTGGCATTCATCCTCTTCGATATTACTTACGTTTTCTTTCTTCACGCACAACGTGTTCGCCAAGGTCTTCACTTTGCGTGTTGCAGGAAACTTTTTCCTGTTCTTTATGATGCGCGCGATTGCTGCCGGAAGGAGCGAGAATGGAATGCGTAGGAGTATATAAGCGGACTATAGCGGACTATTGTTGCTGTTACCACCCTTGGCGTGACAGAATGCAGAGCTTGATATGGACTTCAAACTACCAGGCGCCATGTCTAAAACATGGGCGGAGTTTCTTTTGTTATCGCTGCAGTGGCATAAACGGTGTAGCTGAAGGCGAACCAAATCAACTGATAGCACCATCATTCCGACACTGTAGTGGCATATGGCCTGCATCCGAATGAAGCACTTGCCCTTGGTCACTCTTCAGAAAAATAACAGCATTCGTCACTTGGTCCCTGCGAATACTGTCATCCTATTTATTAAGGACTATTGCCTACGTCGAGAAAGACTCAGTATACGTTTATAGGTTTTTCTTTTTTTTTTTTTCAATCAGCGCCGAGGCCGTGTTTGGCGGGCACATAGCTACAGTGCGGGTTATTTTTATTTTCTTGGTTTATTTTCCTACACTGCAGCCTCGTATGAGGTTATATGACAGGATAGGACAAAAGATACACAATCAACAAACGCATCATCCATCAAGCTAGTGCCACCAAGCCCGCTGTTTCTGCCAAAAGAACTGACAAACCCCAACTTCAAAGGCTGTCGTTTTAAAGTAAAAACCCAAGAGAGCAATATCAAAGTCCTTCAATGCATTGAAGGACTCTGGCAATATCCAAATAAAATAAACTCTAAAAGAGGAAAAGGGGGGAGAGGGGGTGGGGGGGGGGCAATAGTGGCCTCAGTTGCTCAAGGATATTTGTAAAAATGCTAAAAAGAAGGAAGGCAGAGGTGGATTTGCAAAAAAAAAAAAAAAAGAAATTCGCCTGCCTCCACATTCGGAAGGAGTCTATCGCGCGACTATGGACACGGCCACTATACTTATTAGCTTCTCAAGCTTTATTTCTAGGAGGCAGTTATACAGTATGTACAGGGCAAACGCGGCTATGCACGTATTCCAGTCTTAACGGTCCCCTTTTTATGCCCCTGACTCTAAATGTTCACTCTCCCACGACCACCATATAACGTTGCGTTCTTGCTAAAGCACAGCAAATATCCAGCATGTGCGTCGAAAACGAACTGCAGCACTCGCTGGCTTACGTCGTTAAAAAATAGCAGTGAGAACTGTAAGGAGCGTTGGTCGAGCTGTTCGGTATATAATGCGCGCGTTTACTAAAAGCGACACAGATGTTTACGGTTTACGCACTGCGAAAGGAACTTGTCAGTTGCAGACTCCTTACAGTGGTTATAAAGCCGTCGCCTTCGATGTGTCGTCAACGCCTGTTACGTGTTTCCAGTTATGCTTCTTTTTCTTCTACGATAACAACACCATATCCACGGCCGTAACAATGTTGCTGAACTTGAAACAGGTTAACCGTTTGTTGTTTAATAATCTATGTGCAAGACAACTGTTACACTGCGAACCGCATCGCTCGTCACGACGAGTACAACGGCGGCCTCTTCAACAACGTGTATGTTTATGCGTGAGCGCGTGTGTGCACTTGTTTTTTGTGTGGAGTCGCGCAACTGGCATCATCCTTGACCGTGACGTTCAGCCCCTATATTTCTCGCCGTAGTAATCGACACTGACATAAGAGATGAGCAAAAGCATCCAAACCGCTGAACAGTGGTGCGCGAACGCGGGCAGACTGCTAGATATTGTCACCCGAAAGTGAAGCACCGATAGAAACGTGTGCAGTAGCGACACCTGGTGGTACGGAGTACAAGCTTAGAAAAAGCTTTCCATGCAGCGCTCTGCCAAATACATGGGTACGGTAGTCAATACGGCCACCAGATGGCGCCACAATACGCGCTCCCGGTCGTCTCGAACTGTTTGTGGCTATATTTCACCGCGCCGGTTAGGCCAGTATCCTATCATTTTTGTTCCGTGGTCACTCGTCCACGTCAGCTTTCACGTTCCAGCAGCAGGCGCATGCTTAGTCTCAAAGTGTCATCGTTTCAACCCGGCCATGTTTCGCTGCTGCCACCCGTCTTAAAGACCGCGTACACGCAGTGCAAGCCGTTGCCCCCAGCTTTCAGCTCATGTCTTGAGGCGCAGAACGAGCTTCAGCCAGGCCGCTACTCAAACCATGGATCTTTTATGTCCTCTGTCTTCAGTGTTCTACTCACTCAGTGTGTGTCGTCTGCCTATGACCGAGTGAAGAGAGTGTACTTATCCCACGTGATGGCTGAAATAAAAGAAGACAAAAACTTTGCCCCCATCAACCCACCTTCCTTCCCAAGTGCAATACGAAATGGCGTCTGGCTCGTTTTCTCTTCACACTGCATTATAGCGAACTAGAATACTAGAATACTATTCTAGTTCACTATACACTGCATGGAGAAAAAAAAAACTGAGGGAGCGTCCGGCGACAGCCTTGAAGCCTAGTGTTAACAAGTAAAAATATAGTAAAAAGAAGAAAGTCAGTCCCCCCGTGATTACGCCACGTGATAGCGTGCGGTGAAATCTAGCCCCGCTACGTGCGCGCATGCGCGAACTAGCGCGGCAAACCGACTGTAGATCAACCTCCTTGCTGTAGACACGCCGCGCCATGGGCCGCGCATACGCGCGCTTTAAAACATACCAGAACCAAAACATAAAGGACTGACTGGGAAAGCGAAAAACTGAGGAAGGAAACGGCTTCATAAGCACTCGGCTTGAGAACGCTGGCCGCGTGACGTCACGCTCCCTCCTTAGTTTTTTTTTTTCCTCCATGTCACACTGCATCGTTCTTCTCTTCCTTTAGCTATATACAATTTGCGCAGATCTGCGTAGTAAAACAAAAAGCCGTTGGTTTGAGCCAAAATACCTAACTAGGTACTATTAAAAAGCTTTGCGGATGAACGGAGCCGTAATTTGTATTAAACAATAATGATTTTGTCAGACTGATCAAAAAGGCCGTATAAAATGAATCTTCGTGAATGCAGTATCGAGGTGACCACTTACTACTAAAGCACTGCAAAATTTAGCAACAAGCTCTAGCGAACGACTCCAGTTATGCGTGGGCTAGGGCAAGTTGGGTGTGCAAAAGGCAGTAACTGCGCGAGCAGGCGAGAACCTGATACCACAGCACTATGATGCCATCGGATAGCTTTAAACCTTCTCGAACACTTATTATACTAGTTTCATTTGGAGTGAAAGTGTTCCGGTGGTGAATCTGGGACGGCAGACAGGTCACTCATCCGAGCAACTAGACCAGAAGGGAGTACGACGTCATCGCATGCAACCACATCCGAGCTACTTCTTAGAAAACGGATAATGGTCGTAGGATCCCGGTCAAGTCGTTTCACTTCGGGACCTCGCCTGTAAATCTTACTCGTTGTAGCAATTCCGGGTTCAATAAACCTTGATTTGTTCCGAACAAAAAAAGTTATTGCCTAAAACCGAATGGCGTATTTTTACGTGTCAGAACTACAAGCGGATCAAGATCAGTTTCGACCACCCGGGTGTCCATGCAACGAAACCTCTGAACATGGCCCAAGCAACCACCGATATCCTACGGACGGCCGACAGAGGTCTGTTTGGGATGTTCTGTACGTCCGCTGAACATCCGCAAACAGCCGGTAGACGTCCGTCGGCCGTCCGAAAGGTGGCCAAAGGTATACGGTTCGCCCGTCGACGGACGTCCAGCTGAGTACGTCCATTGGCGGATCTTTCTCGAATATTCGCATATATGGTGCATGAGTGCTTTTTTCACTCCGCGCGATGCAATAAAACCAAAAACAATTTGATGCACAGCACGCATATTTTATTGTGGTTGATGATACATCAGCAGAGCAATGGGTTATATTCGGAAAATTTCTTAAATGTGACTCTTCAAATGTGGCAAGCTTGGGACACACATCCGTAGTCTTCCCACCCACAGGATTTCTGAAATAAAAAGAACGCGGCAAACATGAGTCACGTGAAACGAATGGCACAATGCAGCAGCCCAAGTAAAAACATTGGAACCAATTAATAGAAGTGTTTAATGCTGCAAGTATAACAGACAATGCACTTTAACAAACACCTCAATAAGAATAAGGCAATAACAGCTCTCACTTTTCCACACCATATTTGACAATGTATCTGTTCTTTATTTATTCTCATGGGCCTTAGGGCACTAACCTGCGCAGCACTGTACGCGACTGTGCACAGAAAGCCGCAAAGCTTCCGTTGCGAACTACACGTGCTTCCTATGGTCTGCCTTTCGCGCGTTGTCACTCTTTATATAGGCACAGTGAACCTAGCGATGCCTTAAAAATTAACAAGATGCGAAAATACTCCGTCCCGCAACTTTAGCCGCGCGGGAATCAGTCCCGCAGCTGTGTGATGTAGGCTCCCGAAAGTGTGAGAACAGCACACACTTGTGGAAGCCATCTCCTCGCGCTTACTGCTCCCACTGTCCTGTGAACGAATGTTATATGAGCATGCATTGTCCCAGAAGCAAGTTCCAAGAAGTGTACTGGATACATACCTTCGTAGGCAATCACACGTGCACTAAGCCTTCTTTAAACCAAGGTCGACGCAGTACGGGATTCCGGCGTTCCAGAAGAGCTTCAGGCGCTTCCCGTATCTTTCGAATTGCTTAAGTTACATACTACTTTCGTCCACAGACCGAACAAAGCCACACATTATAATAAAATAGCTATAAAGCTCTTGCACGACAACACTACGCGACAAACCAACAACAGCGCTACGGAGCCGTACTGATGGATTGGATTGGACTGACCGCGAACTGACATCTATGATGATGGTTTCAACGGCAAGTTTAGCTAGCAAAACGGTGGACATGTCGCACAACTCCACTAATTTGGAGAAGTTTTATAAATATAAAACTAGTCATTGAGTTCTTGCAAAATTCTGCAACACCTGCTTCTCATCTTAGATAAATTTAGCTCGTTGGCGGCTCTTGCACTGCAGGAAGGAGTGGAATTGCACCAATTTACAAACATCTTCGCGGCAAACCCTCCAACTGATGCAAATAAAACAGTGTACATACACGAAAGACGCGAATTTTCTGTGAAATAAAAAACGTCCATACTCATGGCCTGGGAAAATACTCGGCCTTACATCCTTCGGACGTACACCTCGTCTCTCATGCGGATATACAAAAGTGGACACTGTCCGTACGTCCGGCGGATGTACGAATACGGATATCCGAAATCGGATTCTGTTCGTACGTCCGATGGACGTCCGATCTCGGCAAAGGACGTTCGGATCTAGCTCGTACGTCCGACGGATATCTGTGGTTGCTTGGGGGGTAATTTGGCACTTGGCCCCGTGTCGAAGGGTGGTCGTCGCCGCAGTAGGAAATAATACCAATTCTAACTATACTGCCGTAATTTTCGATGCACACTGCGCACCAGGTGTATAGTCTGCAGGATTCAATTCTGAATTTAAAAAAAATGCCGCTGTCCGCACCCACCCGTCGTTGATACAATAGGTACAAGCTATCCTCTGGCCTTCTGCTCGTCTTCTTTAGGGTTAAATGCTTGGGAAATGGGTCTGTGATCCCACCTTGAGAAGAAGAAAAAGGCCACAAGTGGGCTTTCTACCGCACGAGGCGGAATTTAGGGTTGTTTGACGGCGGAACGAATCACTGGCCCGTCAACATAACGGTTCGGCCCAAGACCCTTTTCCCAAACATTTCATTTCTGAAAAACCGAGCACCAGAGTACCTTTGTTTTTTAGAAGGTCCAATTATTTTTAAAACCGCAAGGTAACTTGCTTTAGGTTTACTTTAGCCCTGCAGCTGTATTGGGGGTATTCTGCTCTAATTATTTGTCTAATTAACTAAATACGCTAACTTTTACATTTTTTATACCAGGGGTACGTTATACTTGCAGAATTGGCGATCGTCCTCCAAACAGTCTGGCCAAGAAGAAAAAATCATGAGCAAATTTTTAGGACGCATTACGAGGCGAAAAAAAAAGTCATCGTGGTTGGCGGCTTCACGCCGAAACTCAGCGGCAGTGAGCTCATCTGACCATGGTGTTAGAACCTATTCTAACACCGTGCGTCTGACGTCACCTGGGGCCCAGACGGGTGGGCCGGAGGTATCGCTGCGCTTCGCTCAGCGGCTTCGCGTGTTAACGCCGCGTCGAAGCCGAGTGCGCGCTGTCATTGTGCTTGCAATAAGACTTGATCTTGACACAGTTCTGTCGCAGTTCGTCTGTGAACATGCACAATGCCCACCACTGGGATGATGTGAACCCTCACTGGGCCCGAGCGTACAAACACCAACAAAAGCGGGCAATGAACATTTTAGTGCGGCATTTCCAATGACCGAACCCCCTACTTTTATGAAGAGTCACTGACGGGAAGAAACTACCTCGAAGAAATTCTGGAAGGATAAGCGGAAGATTTCAATGGAGACCTGCCTCTAAAGGCGCTCAGGTAAGCGTGGTACCAGCACGATGGGGTGCCAGTGCAGTTCGTCTGAATGCCGTTAAGTGGCGTGACACTCTGTTAAAGGGACACACTCTCATGTAGCACAGAAACGTTACAGCAGTGTTACTTTTTGTTTTGGTCAAATGTTAGTGTATTGTTGTTAGCGCCGTTTTTTACTTATATTTCTGGGGCGTTACGAATAAATATTGAAATAACCTTACCATAATCTTGATTAAACATATAAAAACATATTTGTAGCTTTCTCTAAGATTGCACAGTAACCTCGCAAGAGCATGCCGGCTCCCCAAATGTGATGGTACCTAAATTAATCAACGCTTTGCGAGGAGCAACAACGATGGGCCACACTTGAATTCTACAATACACCACAACCAATACATGCAATTCACTCACTTTCGAACGGATACCACGACAACTTTATACAGCCATTACTGAAGGGCGTACCATGAGTGATAGTGGTGATTTTGTAATAAGCAAATTTTTCTAAAAAAAAAATGGGGCTGTGCATGTGATATTAGGCATGGCACAGTCTAATGGATTCATAGCAAAGTAGCGCTAGTTGAATAACATCTTTACTTTAAGAACAATGGCAAAAGTTCTGGCGCCAAGTACTTATGTTTGTAGTGCTTTTTTTATCGTTGCGATGTAAATATTATGAAATTTAGGACACAGTGATAGAAAACATGTGCAGTTTGTACATTAAACTAATATTTACAATACAAATATAACGTTTTATAGTTGCGATGTAAACATTATGATATTTAGGGCACAATGATTGAAAATATGTACAGTTTGTACACTAAAATAATGTTTACAATGCAAATAAATTTGTTTATATTTAATATAATCACATTCAGAGTAAAGCCAACGTTTACTTTGAATGTTTAACTAATGTTTATGGCACAACATACGGCGCTTTTCTTAATTCTTAGCATTAAAACAACGCTCCAGTGTGACATGTAACGTTGCTGCAACTTACATAACAATTTTGTAACGTTATTTTAATGTTAGCTCCTACCTGGGCTACTTACTTTTCTCGACCATATTTTCTTAGTGGCGATAGATCATATGTAAAATGCGTAGCGCCATCGCTTGGTGCTCTGAGAACTACGCCAGCTTTGTTGGCTTGGTTAAGAAAACGAAACCGCTGTCCGACGTTGAGTAACGACGACTGCTCTTCGTGTGAAAACTGAAACGCCGATGGACTGCCGCGCTACGCTATGCACTCTGCGAGGATGCTACAGTGCGTGCGGGAACCAGGTACAGCCTTTGTCAGAAGTTTAGAGCCCAGGGGGTTTGCTTCTGGGCCACACTGTTTTGCTCGTAATGCGTCCTCAGCGTCCCATATATCTCCTGAAGGTAAGAAGATTTTTGGACCTGCTCCCTCCGATGCGTAGGACTTCCATGAGTCCTACAGGAGCGCCACAACAGTGTTCAGAAGCAAACCCCCTGGGCTCTAAACTTTTGACAAAGGCTGTACATTTCAGCTTCTCGTTTATGTTTGTGTGCGCGAACGCTTTAATAACATCACATGCAATGCGAATATGCATATGTGTAAGCGGCCCGACCAGTTTGCGGCTTTAGCCTTCCGCGCTAATTTTTCACGAAGTTTTGCAGGTTATTTGTGTTCAAATTACGTTACAATACTCTTCTTTGTCTGTGATCAAAGTGAGGAGCCATTTCTATCATTTATCAACTCTCTGGTAGGGCACAGTCGGCCAGATGTAAATGTACCGACACGTACATGATTGATGAAATAGATTAGACAAATTTTTTCAGCTGGCATACGCCGGTGTTTCTGAGGCATGTAACATAGCGGCATCATTAATTTACCTGCAGAGCGTGGCCATGCTCGTTCAGTGCGTCCCAGCTACAAAACTCTATCGCTGGAGCCGTGCACTGAAAGAGCTGTGCCCTGACTACTGCTTAGTTCTCTGTGCGTGTTCAGTTTATCTTGTGTCTCATCATTTTTAGCAGAGCTAGAAAAGCTCTATTGACCGCACAGTTGTCGCACGGTGCAGCGCGCACTGTTTTTATTTAATGTCGTGCGATTGCGACCGCATGCTATGAACGTTAATGAACCTTTTCGATGAAATATACGCTGTGTATAAAAACTGATGTCCGAATGTTTTATTTTTTATGCTTGCGATGCAAGTCTGACCAAGAAAAGGATAATGAAGTATTTTATGGTGACGGCAGGATGCATTTCAAAGTTGCTAAGTATGATAGTTAGCTGAACACGCTGATTTTACAACGCTGTGACAGGCGGCAACAGATTCATCCGCGACAAAACCATTCAGTTGTGTCCAGCTTTGGGAGCCAGTAAGTGTCGGAGGCCACCAAAGCATGTGAGCTTCACGCCTGCACACGCAGCTTGACCAGCGTACTAAGCCCACCAAGCCCGTCAAGTAGACTCTTCCTCCAATCACGCGCACTTTTCATGGCAGCACTGAACGTCGCTTCAATTTCGGAATTACTGGTTGGTTTGGTTCGTTCACGTGGTTTAACGCCTTCAGGCTATGAGGGACGCCGTAGTGAAGGGCTCCGGAAATTTCGACCACCCGGGGTTCTTTAACGTGCACTGACATCGCACAGTACACGGGCCTCTAAAATTTCGTCTCGATCGAAATTCGACTACCGCGGCCGGATTCGAACTCGCGTCTTTCGGGTCAGCAGCCGAGCACCATAACCACAGAGCCACCGCGGCGGCAATTTCGGAATTACTAAACCAATAACAAAGGAAGTGGATATATTGCCGGCAGAGTATCATGAAAAACAGAATGTCGGCTGTGCCGTCTCATTGGCTCTCTGTAGTCACGTGACGTCCACAGCTACTAAAAGAGCACAAATACAGTGGCTCCTTCCATCGGTTTTGTGGCGAAATGAATTGGTGCCGCGTTGATGACACGCAGTGGACACCTCCCTTTTGCCTTTACTACGTACAGGTGAATACCAACCTATACCTCCCGATTCTTGGCCGATCCCCCAGTGTGGGTATGTGCACCTACAAAAAACCGTACTTTCGCACAATATTCCATGCTTAGCAATTCTAAACCGCCAGCCATTTTTTTAAACAATATACGCCTGCTTTCCTCTTGTTAACATCAACTCCTAACAGTGTCATATCTGTTTCACATGCCTTGTTCCACCTCGTTTAAAACGTGGCCCGAGAAGCTAAGTCAACGAAAATCGACACCGGCAACTGCGCCGGGCTCTGTAACGACGACTGAACAGCGCAGATGTGCATCACGCATTACATTTGAAGGGATATCGCATTCTGCTTCTGGCGGAGGGTCGTGTGTGATTATACTGCAGTGCACGCAGCTGCTAACGGCGGCGCACAGGAGATATCTGCAGTGCACGCACAGTATACAGTTGGCCACCACATGCGTACAGGCAGCACACAATAACCGCTCACTACAATATACCAGGCGAATTCTCGGCCAGTTTATAATAAAACAGCGATTATAACGCGATAACGATAACGGCACAGAGTTCCGCTTTCAGACGTATACTTCTTCTAGTGCCGATTCTTGCAATTTTCAGCGCCAAATTCCATTAGTCTGTTGGCGATGACTAAACGACAAGAAAGTACTCATCATCATCAGCCTGATTACGCCCAAAGCTGGGCAAAGGCCTCTCCCATGTCTCTCCAATTAACCCTGTCCTTTGTCAGTTGCCGCCACTGTATCCCCGCAAATTTCTTAACCTCACCCGCCCACCTAAATTTCTGCCACCCCCCTGCAACGCAAAGCCCATTTCTTCCTCTTGACTTCGACTATAGGGTGTCATTAACACGCGTTTGCTCCCTCACCCACTCCGCCCGCTTCCGATCTCTCAAAGCTACACCTATCATTATTCTTTCCATAGCTCGCTGCGTTGTCCCTAGCTTAAGCTGAATTCTCTTCGTTAGCCTCCACGTTTCTGCCCCTTAAGGCCGGTTCACATGCAAGCGACTGAGCGATTGAGCGGCCCGTCGCTGCGAAAATTTCCAACTTGTTGAAACCTCGCCGCTCGTCGCAGCGACGACTCAAAACAGGTTTTTCCGTCGCGGCGGCAAATTTCGCTAGCATATTCGCTTCCATGTGAAACAGGCTTTAGGTGAGTGCCGGTAAGATACAGCTGTTGTTGTAGAAAGGACTTACGTTTGGTAAACGATGAGCTGCGCACAAGCAGCGCAGCAGCTGAAGCTGGGCTTTTGAAATCCCACTCGCGAGATGCTTGACGGCGTCACCGGTATCAAGCAAGCACGCATTATGGGCGACGCCCCAGCTTGACCGAGCCAATAAGCCGACCGGAAGCTGCGGGTCTTCTGCGGGCGAATAAGTGCACACCCGGCTGCGGGGCTGAGAAATAGGGCAGATCAATTTAAAGGGACACTGAAGGGTAGTACCTAAAGGTAGACGGATATATTATTCCTCGGGAACACCATACCGATGCTTTTTTATATGGCTGCGTTGCAGAAAATCGCAGATGAAAGTTTCGAAACCCTTCCATATTCAAACCGCTTGCGCAAAATGCCCCAGTTAGGTCATTTCTATGACGCATTTGCAATGGAGCGCTCCGATCAATCTGAGACGCCGCTTCCAAAAAGCGCGAACGCGGACGGAAACCTAAAACGTGCATGCAAGGCCGCCTCATGCCTCAGCCCTCCCACTAAACTGTTACCCGCATCGAAAGGCGGGAGACACTTTTCGGAGAGTGGAAACTTTTCGGAGAATGGCAGTGCGCACCTCGTGACCCCCTTAGTCGGTGCCACCTTTTTAGCGCGCTATACACTAAGCCCCCCAGTTTCGCTCCTGTCTGTCTGACGATGAGGAGGGTTGCTAATTTCGCCGCTGTCTGTCTAGGTTACCCACCACCCAACCTGCCACCTATAGGTCATGCGACTTTGCGACGTCATCATAGCCTGCCCACCAGATTGTGAGCAAACTGCCCACCGTGGCAGTTGGTCGAGAGAGGTTGTCCAAGAGCAACGTGGATATCACAAGCTCCACCGGTAGCAGCTGCCATCGCAAGGCACCACTGTGCCAGGAGTGCTACGAGGACTCCCAGCGATCTATGAATGTAAAGTTGGAAATGACCAATTGCGCCTACAACGGCATTCACCCATTAACGCCATCTCGGAGCCCCTCCAGTGGCCCCCACTCGCCGATTTCGCCTATCTTTGCCTAAAGCCTGCTTGACCTACAAAACAGCCTCGAACCGAAGTGAAAACTGAAGTACTATAGTGGCACTACCGCGCCGTAAGGGAAGGGAGGAAGGTGGGAGAGAAAGAAGAAAGGAAGAAAGGTGCCGTATAGTGGAGGGCTCCGGAATAATTTCTACCACCTGGGGATCTTTAACATTCACTGTTATCGCACAGCACACGGGCGCCTTTTGCGTTTCGCCTCCATCGAAATGCGGCCGCCACGGTACGTCGTCCGTCATTTCTTTTGTTTGCTTTTAGTTTTACTTTTGAGTAGCCATCCCCATTTCACGAAAATGTTTCCAAATTGTCGGCGAGGTGCGGACGGCGAAGCCGGAGAGGCGTGAGACAAGCGTGAGCGATGCGGTCGTTGAGTAGTGATGGGAGGGCACGGAAAAAAAAATGGCGAATTTTGGAAATAAAGATTTATTTTTTCTCGCGAGGGGTGGAATTGAGGGAAAAAAAAAATCCAGGCACAGTGTAGAGGGCTCTTAAGTGAGGCATCAAAAAATTATTTCAGATGACATTGAAACTTAGACAAACGGCTGCGTCAAAAAACACAAAACTGTTAAAGGCGGGCTTCATTTAGAATTACGTTTCAGTTTCAAATGAACAGCGCGAAACCAGGACGAGGCAATAAAGGACACAGAGCAACACGAGCGCTGGCTTCCAACTGTTCATTTCTTGCTGAGGCACGATTTATGTGCACACATACATACTAACGCCACAATTCATGAACGCAAAACTTTAGCACATATATGTGCGCAGGTAAATCGTGCCTCAGCAAGGAAAAGTTGCAAGTCAGCGCTCGTGTTGCTGGTGCTTCTTCTCCCGTGCTGGTTTCGCATTGTTTATGCGGTATGGACGACCAACTCACCCAACCAGCCTCAGTTCTGCGGTATAGCCAGTACCACGCTGCCAGTACAATCGCGAGTAAAAAATATTGGCACAGATCACTGGCGATCAGAATTGGGATATCTCATCACGCGGCGCTGCGGGTTCGCAGACCTGCCTATCGGGCCGTTTCCATGTTTGCCGCATAGGGGAGGACGGCAGGAAGTAAGCTTTATCAAGCGTGCCACCGCCCGAGCGTCGAAGTGCCGACCCTACGTGATTGCGCATGCGGCATTTATTTTGGCTGGTTATCATGAGCAAAGATGACCTCTTTTTTTTTATTACTGTGTTTTCTATGACCGTGATGGTTTGTCAAAAGGAATTCGTGGGAACGATAGGCTGTATTAAAAGGTATTAAAAAAAGAGAGAGACGGCGGGACAGAAAAATAAATTTTGCTGGGCCGTGACAGCCCGCTGAACCCCCCCCCCCCCCCCCCCCCCCCCCTAATACTGTAGAATGGGAACGGCCCGGCACTCTCGTTATCAGCGTCTTCGTCACCCGCAGCGCCACGCGTTCTCATTCCGGCGCTCCGGTGTTCCGTTGTGTGTGCTATTATTTTTACTCCTCGACTGTACAGTCTTTGTCAAAAGTTTAGAGCCCAGGGGGTTCAGTTCCAAGCTTTATATTGGGACTACAGGAGCATTCATGGTAGTCCTACCTATTGTAGGAGGCAGTACCAGAAAACTTCTCACGTCCAGGAAATTTGGAGCGCTAGAGATTCATACAGTGTGGCTCAAAAGGAAACCCCTTGGGCTCCAAACTTTTGACAAAGGCTGTACGTACCGTCTTTGTCAAAAGTAACCAGGCTGCATGGTTTGTTTCTAGCTTGTATAGTGGAGCCCTTGTGGCTTTCCTGAACATCAAAAGGTGTTGGAGGGTAAGAAGACCCCCCAGTCCTTACCTTTAACGCAGACAGCTGGGCTAGTTGGTGTTTAGATTGAGAGGACATAAAAAAAAAAAAAAAAACTAGCGCCTGTGCTGTCTTTCTCTACCCTGTCGTCCTTGTTTTTTTTAAGCGCTACTACTATGTCCTCTCAATCTAAACACCAACTATCCCAGCTGTCTGCCTTAAATGTCTTCTCTACCCTGTCGTCCTTGTTTTTTAAGCGCTACTACTATGTCCTCTCAATCTTACCTTTAACGACCATTTCAGCTTCAGGGAAGCTGTAAGGGCTTCACTGTACGAGCTAGAAGCAAACCAAGCAGCCTGGGTACTTTTGACAAAGACTGTACATCATGCTTACCTGTCTGTTGGTAAAGACATCTAAACGCGTCAAATGTTCCTGCTGTTTTACACGGACATGCGGCTACATGTGTTGAACAGTCTAAAAGTAGTTTTTTTTTATTAAGCTGCTTTTTTTCTCCATACCACATATTTATGCCTAAAACATTTGCTTCCTCAAGAAATAAAAGAGCTTCAAGACCTTTATGGTCCTAGAGAATAGCACTTGTTATATGTCATTTCCTAGAAAAAAAAATGTACCTCTTAAGTGTTAAGCGTAAAGACACAGGAATAACGTGCAATTACATCTGAGCACCTCCTGCATAGCCGTGTCCCTACATCTTGTGCAAACACTGCGTGCGAGTTCATTATCTTTTAATTTTTTTTTTTTTTTTTACGAGCGTTTGCCCTTGTACAGTCAGCCGCTTAATCAGTGGAATTGATGGCAGCTCGAAGGCTCCAAACAAGTACTGGCTCTGAGCAATAGGGCTTTTCCACGACATCTTCTGGAATTCTGGTGCAATCGCTCAACGGACGTTTCGAAAAGGTGCAATGATCGGCTTGTCTGTGAGCTACATTCTTTTTCTAGACGCAATGCGCTTTTAGCAGCCAGGAACTCGCAACTTCTCTAGATTGGCTTCGGGAGAGAATGTAACCATACGTGGCCCTTGAAACACTATCATGTACAGACTGCAAAGATGATCGACCCTCTGGCTGGCCACTTCTCGCACATTTAAGTGTAGCCCCGCACGCGCCTTCTTTGCCTCGACATGGCTGTGAGCTGACAAAAGCATCCACCACCCACGACACACGCCAGCAAGTGGCAGTCTTTGGGGCACCAAAGCATCAAGCAATATTTTAAAATTGGAAGGTGCCATTCTGTAACCATATGTGGTCAACACAGCAACGGTCGGCTCTGCTATTTTTACAAGCCTTTCTTCATGGCCTCACGGGGCGCACTAAGTGCTCTAAGCCCGCATATGTGACTTTTAGCCCGCCTATGGCCTCTAGGAGGGTTCTGCTACCGAACGGCCAAGTAACCATCAGTTCACCGTCACTTATCATTATAGGACAAAGCCAATAAAGTTCCCCTACAAACGCAGTGAATCGAGTGGAAGAGAAAAGCGTGACTTCGAGCTCTGTGTACATAGCACTTGATCGTGCGCGTGCTCTTTTCAGCGGAAGCAAAAAAAAAAAAGCGTAGTGAGAAGGGCGGCATAGCGTTAATCCCTGCGCATACGCTAGCCGGTAAACACGGGCTTAGGGGCAAAGCATTGCTTATCCAGAAATTAAACCAAAGTTGCACACGCACACATTTAAGCAAAATATCAAGAATACATAAACGATAAATGCGGTGACCATGCATGCACGACCCGGACATTTTGCACCCAAAACGCTGTGCGCGTGTCTTCATCCACCCCGCAGCTACAGTGAACAAGAAGACCGCAGCGGAGAGCGGGTACGGGCCTGCCAGTAATCGATTATCACGCGTTCTTACAGCTTTGAAGCTCGCCCTCACCCACCCCTTCTTTCTATTTTACTTTTACTTTAGTGCTTGCCTCCCTTCAGCCGTCCCTTAACAAAAGCTGCGGTGACCACAATCAGCTTTCCGCCCCGCCCTTCATGCAGTGACATGCGACATTTCTTCGTTCCGCGCAAAAACACGCCTCCCCGTTTCCAGCAGGCTTGTTTCCACGCGGGCAGTCATCGGCCAGTCGCGAAAAGGCGCAGCCAGCGAAAGGGCAGCATTTCGTACGGACGAACAAGTGCGAGGCGGACGCAGTGAGCAGCAGACCGCGTTTCGTCTGCCGACTTCAGAGCCCCCAAACGCAGCCGGCGCTGCTGTCATGAGGCTGCCATGATTCTGTCAGCAAGTGTAGTGCTATTCGCCATTTCCATTTCTCTTCACCTGTCGAGACCGGCGGCATGTGGCCAGGACGTCTGCGCTCCGGCCACAGTGGGGGAGCTTCGCGACCGGCTGGGACCGGCGTACAACCCGCGCTACATGTCCATCGATAAGCCTCCGCCGGAGCCAGAGGAGCCTGCACGCATCTACGCCCGACACACCGACGCCGTCCAGGGCGACGCTCCCCACGCCGAAGATGACAGGTCGAACTTGCTACCCGATCATCGGACACCTAGTTTCCGCGTAGATCCGGACTTCAAACAGGACGTGGTAGAGGACGAAAGCGACGCCTATCCTTCACACCGAGCGCAAAGGAATGATACAAGTACCAAAGGCAAGACGTCAGGGGGGCCGTCGAAGAAATCGCTATGGCATCTGAACGCAGCCTCTCGAGACATCGAAAGCAGCGAACAAGCGTCGACCCCGCCTTCGCGGCAGCAGAGCGATTCGCGCGGTTCCCGCGGCCGTCGAGAACATAACACCAAGAAGCCCTGGGGTTGCGAGTCCCGCATCGAGTGGCAGGACTTAGGCAAGGATCGTTTCCCGCGGTATCTTCGCACTGTGCAGTGCAAGGGCGAACAATGCTGGTTCACACATTTCCGGTGCCAAGGCCGCGCCTTCACTGTCAAGGTGTTGAGGCGCGCGACTGCTAGCGCGCCCTGCTCCGGCGTTATCCGCACGTCGCCTGAAAACTTGCCAGACGACCTCCGCGAGCACTGGGTCTTCGAAGAGCGCGCCGTCACCTTCTGCTGTGACTGCACCAAGGAAGACTAAGGATTTCTACTCTCAGCAACTGACAGAAAGGAAACAAAGGACATTAGCACTGCGCGGTTCAGCCCTCTGGTGTGTGCATAAATGCTGAATGGTTTCAGTTTGAAAACCGGCCATGCAGTGTGGCTGTGTTCAGTGTGCTCGACAGTGCTATGGGCGTCTGCATTGCTGTGAACGATGATTTCCACAGTCTTCGAGTGAAAGCGTTAATTTTAGCACCTGGCTTTTGGGGAGTTCTGCACTGTGTGGAGCCCAACAGGATCTTCAGGTGATGGTGAAAAACGGCCTAAGCACCCCCGACTGGGAGGTTTCACCTGAAACAATCTTTTCAGTGAAAACCATACAAGTATGCATCACACAATGCCAGACACGTTGAATGTCTCACACTTAGAGTACTGTGTTCTATGAACTGACGACTGTACCGCACATTAGGTTATTTTGCTGCAACACTTGGTCAGCCACAGGTAATGATAGCACTAGTTTGTACGAAAATAGGCAATAGGCAAACACTAAAGGCGTGCTCTGCCCCAGAATTTCATTCCTGAATTTCAGGAACTGCGGCTTTGTCAACACAGGCAGAAGAAAGGGTAAACAGATGGCGCTGCAACTTCACTGAGCCATGATGTAGGCGAAACAAAAGGTGGTATGTGGTTATGTAGGAGAGCTACGTGCCTCTGAATGCGCATATCAGGACTATGGTCAGCTCTCTTTCGGGTAATTAAGTGTTAACTTGGGCTGGTTGATGTATGATGGGAAGAGTGAAACAGTGCTAAGGCAGGACAACAGAAAAAAGTGACAGACACAGACTCTGCATGTCACTCCATTCCATGTGCTTATGCTGTACTTGCCTTGCATAACAGGCTGCCCAAGGGACTCTGTCGCGTAGAAAGGGTTGTTACTGGCTAGGCATGCATGCTAACTCCTCAAAATAAGTAGAACGTACAGTGGCCACAGGTATGTTTGTTTCGACAACGCAAGCCCCCATTGAATGCTGCAACAAAATTAAAAGCAAAAACCAAACGTCGACCTGAAGCCCATTAATTGACACCTCAAGATGCTCTGCATTTAGTGCTGGCAGCCACTGCCCCATTACAAGGAAAAGATATTTTCTAAGGCATATGCAAGCATGTTCATACAAATGCTTGTTCTTCTGACATAAATGATGCGTGTGCCGAAGTAAGACTTTCTGATGTGCTAGTAAGTACATTATCTTGTAGAAATGTTGAGTGCTAATACTCAATGTTTCACTTCTGTCCTGTCATCTCTCCCTTTTCCTATGAATGTCAATTTAGCACACATTTCTAAACATTTCTAAAAGAATGATGCATCCACCCATCTTTATTACAAAAAGGCGTCGTCCCTCCTCGATCCACGGATCTATGAAGGCAGGAGTGAATGCAGCTTGGTCCACCAATTACAAAAGATATGCTGACAACTGGGCAGCATGCCCTGACAAAAATCAAAGTATGCAAGGTGAATAAAATTAGTTCCCATTGAGGCCGTATTTGGAAATTTTCAGCATGGTCTTAACTGTCCTGCTTTTGACATATTACAGAAGTATAAAAAATGATCTGCTTCATTAATGAGTTCCACACTGGTTTGCCAGAACTGACTCGCATGTAACTCCTGGTGTTAGAGGCTACTGCTTCTGCAGTAGTTGGTGTCCTTCCTTTGCCAGTATCAATTTAACACTGCCGGAACAACACTATCATAAGTTTCCACATGAAGTGGCATAAATTTGTTACCACCTCATTTTGCAGATAGCACTGCTGGAAAAAGCTGCCATTGAATATAATCATTATGTTCGATGCACCTCTGTTTATACATTGACAGAGTTCCTGATGCTGCAGCCAGTGCTAACATGCTCCTTTGGATTGACACATCAGATGCCAAATGATCAGCATCACGCTACACTAATACCTCTGTTACATGGTACTCCTGAACTGTATTTTCAGCAAAGATGTTCAATTTCATCAAAACAGCAGCGATGTAGCTAACTGTGCAGCTTAAAGTAGAACAGTCATTGAACTTTTAGCACCACTCGTTGCTAAGGGGCCGGAAGTCTCAAAATTCAATTGCAGAATCTTAATTACTCATTGAGCTTAAAATTTATTTCCTTGTAAAAACCCCACTTCTTGCCAGCAACAAATTTTGCAGCATGGCCAGTGTAGGTGCTTGCCAATGCTGCAACACGTTTACTGTAATAAAATTTGAGCATAAAGTATAAACAGCAGTCCAAAAAGTAAACTGACACTTTTTTATGTTGGTTAGATGCTGTTAAACACTGTCAGCTGTCTAGATTTCCTCTTGTTTATTTTTATTTTTTACACTGAATGGCACCGCAGGCGCAGCTTTTGAAGGCCACTCAACTGGGCTGCACAGGCCCTGTACGGCTGGCCTCATCTCCGAGGCAAGGTTCGTTGAGGCAAATATGCTGTGTATGTTGTGTAGCACCGCTGTGTAGCAATACGCTGTGTAGCACAGTGCAACTTTGAACAAAAGGAACTGGTTTTCAATGGCTTTAGCAAGGTGGCCATATGACAAGGGTATAAGGTATACTGACATTCAGAATACTCATTCACAACACAAGTCTGATGTTTCACGAATATTTTATGAGGCTAATCACTGCGATTAGGTCTTAGTGCCCATTCTAGCATTGACAATGAAATACACTAGCATAGTGCGAGCAATAATGTTTTGCATGAATGTACGACTAGGCTCATTATTAATAATAACTTTGTAGCTACTGTTTGGAAGATGACACATTGAATAAATGCACCTCACTGTCTGCGAACCACGCTCCAAAAATATTGTTCTAGCTCTTTATTTCTCTAAAATGTCCTTGAGTTTTGCCTCTATGTTCCTAAGATATTTTAATTTGGCCAACTCAATGCTGGCTTGATCAAGACTGTCCTTTTCAAACGCATCACTTAGCTGTTTTGACAGTTCTTCCGCTTCACTCTGTACAACTTTGAGGTACCCTTCTGCTGACTTCTGATTCTGCTGCTCTTCAACAGAAGCCACTTCTTCGTTGAGCTCCATCATGCGAGCCAGGAAACCAGAGTCCAGCATAACAGAGTCAAGATCTTTCCCGCTAAGCGTGAGCAGGTACTTGGCTCTCTTCTCGGGCTTTGACAACGTCTGGTAGGCCTGGTTCACCAGGGCTGAAAGGTTGTCGGATAGGGCCTGCTCCTTCTGGATTGAGGTGAACACATACACAAAGACAGAAATGTGCTTGTACATATCTGACCACAAATGGCAGCCACTGCTGCGAATCGCATGGTCCACTCAATTCAGTATCGTATCATCATAGATCGCAAAGCTGTCTTTCACTGTAGATACCATACCTTTCACGTCCCTTCATACCGTAATGCCTTTCGTTCTGTGTAGCTCTTTTCCTCAAAGGTGCCCCTTCAGCTTTGAGCAGCCGGCGATGTCAAGATATCAGACAAAGCGGCAAAGAGAAAGTGACACAGTGCGCGTGTACACCCTCCCGAGATGTCGGGTTGGCATGGAGTAATAGCTTAGCCCTATGCAAGCAACAAGCTTATCGCAGTTACATTATTAAGAACGCTGTCATAACACTATGTACCCGTACTGACACATAAGTAGGTTAAGAAATTCTGAACTTTTAATAAAACAGTGCGTTACACGAAAGCGTACTACTGCTTTCTGCAGTAGATAATGACAGGCCGCATACCTTAGATTTTGCAGCGAATTTGTCGGGGTGAAGCAAGCGCTGTAAGTCTCGGAACTTAGCTTGAAGCTTGCTGGCGTCGATATTATACTTTGCTTCTTCATTAAAGACTTCGAAATAATTTAAACGGTGCGACGTTTCCTGCGGGCTCTCACACTTGCGACAGATAAAGTCTGTTTTTCCAAGATCTTCAGAGCAGTTCCAGCAAGCGGCACTTGACGACTGACCCGCAAGCCGCACAAGCGGTGGTGGAAACACCAGTGTTCCGGTCCCCAAAAAGCTGCCTTTGCTATGTGCATACAGTGAACATGCAACATGTGTATTCGACTGCCGTAAAGGCTGAGTTCGGCGAGCATTTTTAACACCGGTTAAAAAGCGAAACCTAAATATTCCCCATGAAACCGCCGTCGCGTAACTCTTTATGGAGGCCGCCATTTTCACGATTGCGGCGGCACTGGCGGATAATTTTCACAATATCAGTAAAACAATCTGTAACTCCATCAATCACAGATATAAATCAAATAATATAGCATAGGTATAATAAGTTATTTGATTATTTTGTTTATCCAGCAGCGTGATGAATAAGTAGCATTGTGACAGAATGGAATGAAAAAACCAAATCAAAACAAACGCCTCCCGCAATCAGTAGCGGAAGAGTGCAGAAAATGAGTAGTGTCCGTTGGAGTTAATTCACGCTGTAATCATTGACACAGTTATCTAGATAACTGTTGTTGTTCGTCAACGAGAGAAAGAATAAACCGTACAAAAATGAGTAGACCTTCTAGACCCGCGCCACCGCCGCCAAAACCTGGTAAGCCAGCTGTAGATCCTAAACCAAGTTAATGTGCTCTTTTTATTTATTAACTATTGGCGCATATCCAATAGCAGTAACCACTTAACTTGCTGAAGCTACTTCAAAGTAGCTGTTGTATGAGTTAGCGGTGTGGATAGATTGAGTGCATCGCACCGAAAAATGTTGTGTCATACTTTCTAACGAGGCCACACCCGAGTATGAATTATCGTGTTTGTTACAATACAGGACGTAATAAATGTTAGCATCCCGTGCACTACAGAAAGCGCGCGGAAGTAACTAAAGAATGAACCAGTACGTGAATTTTTCAAAGTTTTGTGTCGTTTACAGGCAGCGTGAAAGTTTTCCGGGCGCTTTACAAGTACAACGCTCAACAGGTGGGTATGGCGGGCTGCTTGTTAACAGTTACTTCATATCTAAAAATAGAAAAAGAGCGTTTTATATACATTATTTTTTTGCGACGTCCTGACTTACAGCCAGATGAGCTGTCTTTCGAAGAAGGAGACTTGCTTTACGTTTTTGACATGACGTCCGACACAAACTGGTGGAAAGCAAGATGTGACCGTCGGTCTGGACTTATTCCGAGCAATTACGGTAAGAGGCGGATGTGCGGAGCGCAATTTAAACAGGCCTTCAGAACCTGCACGCTCACAGCCGCTACTGTGTACAGACAGAGCAGACGCGAGTAGATCGCTAACGGCAGCAGAAATTGGCTGTCATTGTTGCTGTAAACGCGAAATGTGCTTTAAAAAATTAATTTACATAATGAATGTTTCATTGAATGTGTGTACTGAAACGGCTTCAGGCCATGGTATATATGAATAGTTGGTTGCTCGTTTGTTTTCCTATTTAGTTGACTACGTGCACCTGAAGGGTGTATATAGATATATCAAAGCATTGTTCATGATGTTGGCGCATGAAAGACCTTGTGTGCTCATGTGGTGCATGCTTTCTAGTGGGAGTTTGCAGCCTTGCATGTGCACTTTTATGTTTTGGCTGTGCTCTGTAATGTCTTAACCATCCATGGCTGGAATTTTTCTTGATGCAGATTAACCATCCTGACACGTGCAACGAAAATGGGTCAAGATTACACATGTCAGAGCTGAATTAAAATTTCACCGTTGGCTGCTGAGGCTTAGGTTCCTATAATCTCCTGCAAAATGTGTGCTTATCAGCACATTTCACATCATCGTTTTTATACCTCACAATTGAGGAATATTGCGTAGGAATGCTCACATTTAAGTCTGGCTCAGTAGTGATCTACTAAAAACAGGGTAAAAGTGGCATAGCACCAAGACACGTTACTGACTGTTGGTGTCAGAACTGCATGTACTGCACCAGGTTTCTCCATTTCTTCCAGCATGCAGGCAGTGCTTAGAGCTTGATTAGCCTAGGTTTGGTTGAACTGCGCATGTTCCACGGAGCGTGCTCTTGTTCCGGCTTTATTGTGTTGAGAGAAGAAAAGCCACAGCAATAATTGAAGCAAATCACATGGTTTGTGCAGGTTTGTGCACAAATGAGCAAGAATCCACTCTTTTCACACTGCAGTCGTTATTTCCATTGGTGGTTCAGAACACCTTATGTTTTGAACACCGAAGTTTTTTTGTTTTTTTAACTTAACACAGTTAAGTAATGAGAAAAGATTTGGGGAAGCTGACTGTTCACGTATGTGCTTGCAGTTGAAGAAAATGCAGAAGAGGTCCTTCACCCTCTTCACGAATCGGCCAAGCGAGGCAACCTGCAGTTCCTAGAAGAATGTCTTTCCAACAAGGTTAGAGTTCTCATTTCTGGCAACTATCGTGATTTCTTGTTTCATGTATTATGTCATCAATGAATTGTCGGTGTTGCATGTGCTGAAATATCTTATGGCCACTGCTAATGCTGCATTCATTGGCATTGCACTGGCAGGAAATAATTTTATAACAGTATATATTCCAATACTCCCAGGAAAAACAAGTATAAAAGCTGCTGCATTCTCAAATGTCATTGACCTCTCTGTAACGACAGAACCTGTGTCTATGATTAGTGTTTTTTAGAATTTGAGTCCTTTTTGTTGTGTTGCATAAAATTGAGGCCTACTTTTGAAAAATGAAATGTAATGCCTCTCTGATTTGTCTGCACTCATTGTACTAGTTCTGAAAAGTTCCATAATGATGTAAACATGCAGTGCAAGCTCTGGCATTTCAGTTTCAGCTTGGCACCAGCACTCAGCATCTGCATCCATAGTTAAGTTAGTGAGTGCAGGCCTTGTCATACGCTTGCCACAGAGTTGGCACAAATTGCAGTTGATATGACAGCCATCTGCGGGCTACCTACATTAATAAGGCACTGAGGACCAGTGTATAAAATTTTCTTTGTAAACTTTGATTCTGTGGCTCTCTCTGTGTAGATGTTTGTCTGGCAGTAAAATACGCGTTTATTGCTGAGAAAAAATTCATTTAAAAATTTTGCTACCTTGATTCAAACTCATGACGTCTATGCAAAATCGGCCGGGTATGGCGACACCCGAGTTTCATTTTTTGACTTTGTCCGGCTTATAAAAGGGCAATTTTCAGTTAGAGTGGTGACTTTTTATAATTCAGTGATCTATCAATACAGGCCAACTTCAGTTTGACCTTAGTGCCCCTTTAACTGCAGTGACTGCTATGGGAGTTACTAATCACAGCAGAGTAGAATTTGTTGCCCTGGACAAGCACCTGGCAGTCACCATTTCTCTGAAAAATCATTGCATGTATTACACGTACATGGTTTGCGAACGTGTTGTTGGTTGCTGCGTCTGAGTGTTGTCATGAGTGCTGTGGTTTACGGACCTTGTGCCGTATGCAAATATCCACCGCCTTCTTCTCCAACTTACTTGCGTTCATTGTCATATTGCTGCACTTTAGCAACATTTACAATTTGGTGAGTGTGATTCATGGGCACATGCTGAACTAGATGTGATGAAATGAACAAGGAATTGTAGAAGGTGCATGTGGGACTGAAGAAATGAATATGAAAGTGTTGCACCTGTTGAACCAGTGTAGAAAGTATAGCCAAATCAGAGAAATCATTACCATTACCATGTTGTGTATGCCATACACATGGTGCCAGATCTCCTGACTCATATCAACCTCAAATAGCCGTGATGTGCCTTTGGTCATTGCATCTGTCCATTTTTGGCCATCATTAAAGGAAAGTGAAACTGAGGTACACTGTTACTGCTTGGAATGCATGCTAAGTGAAAAGGCTTCTGCAGAAAGCACTGTGAGAAAAGTATAACAGCCACGTCTGTTGAGCCAGGCTGCAAAATTGGGAGGAATAGACCCATTGTTATTTTTCTGATCGTGAATAAAGTAGGACTTTGGATGATGTGCTGAATATTTGAAAGGCTTGTGTGCTTAACATTCTAGTGTGCAGCTTTCCGATGAAGTGCCTCTATGACTGTACAGTAGGACTAGCCTGTTGGTTTAAGAGCAACTTGCTTCTAAGAAATAATATAGAGTATTTTTTGCCTGAGATCACCTGCCTGTGTACTCGGTGCCAAAGCTGCAAAATCTACTGAATCTGTTAATGAGGGCATTGGTTCTCAACTATGCTACATTTCTGTACTTCCCCATGAATGCACAGCTCCCCCATGAACCTTCCACATATGGTAATAGAGTTATTCGGACCAAGTTTACACTGTTGCAGTGTGCAAAGCAGCATAGAGAAGCAGTGTTTTGCATTTTGCTGAACAGAAAGTCAGTTTTTGTTGCACTCCAGTGGTTTCCATCGTAAATTTATGAGGTTATAGGTTGGGTCACTGATAGAACAAATCTTGATGAGGCTCGAAACCTTCACCTGCTTTCGCGCACTCTTTTTTATTCCATTTTTAATGACAGTCATTGCGATGCAAACTGCAGGTTTCAGCGAACAGCCTTGACAAGGCCGGGTGCACAGCACTGCACTGGGCGGCACACGGAGGACACGCAGAGTGCGCCCGAATTCTCCTCTCTATACCAGGTGTCCATATTGATGTACAGGTGAGTTATGCTGCAGATCAGTGCATTTTAGATCTCTTCTTGCTTGAGAACATGACTTAAAGGGACTATGCAATAAATTAATTGCGATTACGTAAAGCAAACGACAGATAGGCATTCCATCACTCTTCACCCCAGCTCAAGAATTTTTGAGCTAGCATCTATAACAACGAAGTTATAGACGATTAAAAATCACGCTCCTCCTCTCCCCCCTCAACTCGCACGTGCGGAGCACCAAGAAAAAATAAAGAAAACAGCTCTGGGACTGGGCCCCGCCCATGAACACGTCATTCGCTGATGTTCGGTTTGCGACTTCCGGTTGTCGTACCCAGCACCCCAACAGCAGCGTCTCTCCGGTCTTTCTCTGCCTTCCTGGATCACGGCGCACGTCGGATTTCTTTGCTTGCCATTACAACAAAGGCACTGCCGAGTGTTTCCCGAACTCCCGACAGAAAGAGGCGGCAGAGGTAAATGGAAAACATATGCGTGAAGGCAATGCCCTGGCTCGCGCTTGCCCGAGGGGGTTGCGCGGCGGCTCGAGCAGATGATTTTCACGGCTACCGGAAGCGTGCCCGTGACGTCGTGGCTACCGTGGCTCCAGCGAATGACAACGTGTGGTGGCCTGCCGACGTCACGGGACTAGTGATGTCTATTTTCCCGATTTTAGCTTCAAAGTCGGTCCCGACGAAGACACCAATCAACCCGCGAATTTTAAACAACGCGGTTTTTAAAAATTCATAATAAATTGCCAGCTAAGTTCCGAAGACTCATACTTGGTGTGAATGCTTCTTAGCATTATTTCTAAGTATTGAAAACATTTACAAGTGACTTTTCATTGATTGCATAGTCCCTTTAAAGGAGTGTAGGCGTCATATTTTAGTAGTGTGTTTTATTCTTTTTAATGGTGCGTAAGATGTTAGTATATATGGGCGGATAAGTGTACATGGGCAGGGCATGTGATGCAAAGGCGAGGTCACTGATGAACCCAATGGACTCCAAGAGAAGGCAATCATAGCAGCTAGGGGCTGCAGATAGTCAGGTTGGTGCATGAAGTAAGGAAGTCCGTGGGGATAAGGTGGCTGCGGCTGGCACAGGATAGGGTTAATTGGAGAGATAGAGGAGAGGCTTTTGCCCGGCAATGGACATAGTTAGACTGATGATGACACAAGGAGCACCGCATGGTTTTTACCTATGACCAGCAAATAATTTATAACTGAATTTCTTCTCTCATGCTGTTTCGGTTTTAGTTTCAGCTGCCAGACGACGGCTGTGATGTCAGAGTTCAGTATGGGTCTCATGAGGCATTAAAGGATGGTTTGGTTTATGGGGTTTAACGTCCCAAAGCGACTAAGGCTATGAGAGACGCCGTAGTGGAGGGCTCCGGAAATTTCGACCACCTGGGCTTCTTTAACGTGCACTGACATCGCACAGTACACGGGCCTCTAGAATTTCTCCTCCAAAGAAATTCTAGCCGCCGCGGCCGGATCGAACCCGCGTCTTTTGGTTCAGCAGTCGAGCATTAAAGGAGAAATTCACAGGGACACCTATTTACCTTATGCTTTAGCAGTGTGATAGCTTTAGAAGCTGTTGATGCCTTTACCAGAAGTGATGTCACTCCTGGTTTGGTGACGTCATTTCCCTCCAGCCAATGGGAATTTTCTATTCTGGCGACATCACTTCATTCCAGCCTATGGGCGAATTTCATGATTGATCACACATTTTTTTTTTTGCCCGATGAGGCTTTAGATGCTGCTGCATTAAAATTGCGATATAATAGCTGTTTTTTCATTTGTTGTCATTCCTGCCCTTTAAACAGGCTGCCTTACATACTTGAGTTTTTTGGTGAATTCAAACAACGAAGCAGCAATTGTATCACAGTTTCTTTATGCTTAGCATGACCTGTACTGAACAGCCATCATACAGCTGTTGAAACTGAAACTGGAACAGCATGAGAGGAGAAGTTTAATTACAAATTATTTATGGGTTTCATGTGAATACCATGTGGTGATCTATGTATAATCATGTTATGCACATCATTGCAAAGGAGAAAACATTTTAAGAAAAATTTGGCATTTTACTCCTTTAAAAGACTGAATGTTGGGTGAAACGATGGGAACCAAAGTAGCAAAGCCATTGAATTGCAACATTGGTGATGATATGATTGTCTTCAGAACAATGCTGAGTGGATCACTTGTTGGCTTGTTAAAGTATAGTCTATTGTATTTCTGATAGATTCTAAAGTTACAATTTTTGTTGGAGTCTTTATGAGGTATAAGTGTTCGAACTGCCTTCTGTATTCGACCCGCATGTGACAGCATCCAAGATGGCATTGTACGAGGCAGTCATGGACGTTTTGCTCGATGGTGGAGACTGTATGCAGTGCACAAAAATCACAGTGATCAGAATGCACATCCCTCAACAACAGTGAATCAGTTAGCACTTCTGACCAGGTGGTCTCATGAAATCGATTCTAGGAACCCTGGGCTATTCTTTCTGGCAGGGCTGTGCCGTTTGTGCAGAATTCTGGAACCTGACAACTCTGAGACAAACTTGAAAATCCATGCCTATGGGGAGACCCACAGGTAGAGTGGTGCCCTATATGATGATGACTGGATTAAAACTTCAATGTTAGTAAAATTGTTTTGAGCTGTTCTCTTGGGGATGTCATATGGACTGCAAAATGATGCACCATTCCAAAGACGGAGCTGTGAAGTAGGCTACTGCAATGATATGCTGGCTGGACCACAGCGGTGACGTAGTGGATTGATCATCCGCCTCATGTGGGAGTGTGGGGTTCAGTGTCCCTTGCTGCCTGGTGCCCACCGGATTCCAACAGGTACAAGCTTTCTCCTAGCCTGGTGCATAGTTTCTCTCAGCTGAAATGCTTGAAAAAATGAGTCTTTTATTTGAGATCGCGCAAAAGAACGCGTTGGCCATAGTGCCCTTTCGTCGAGCTGTCCTTGTGCCATTAAAGGTCATATCATCATTGGAATGGTTACATTTGGGTAGAGCTGAATGAGATCCCACTCTCTATAAGCCAGGAAGTGAATGTGGGCGAAAAGCGTTATTTGATGGGCATTACAGAATGTTAATCCTGTTCCTTTTGCAGAACAAACTCGGTGACACACCACTCCATTCTGGTGCATGGAAGGGACACAGCGACATTGTTCGCATGCTTCTGAATGCAGGTATGCATTGTTTTGTGGTGCCTCACAGATATGGGGAAGCTGTGCATCATAATGTGAGCCATTGTGTTTATCTGCCATGGTCAGGAGCCAACAAGAATGTAAAGAACAAAGAAGGAAGGACACCACTTGAACTGGCCAGTGATCCAGAGACCATCGCCTTGTTGAAGACCTCTCAGAGGACATGTGAGTTGTTTGTGCACTTTCTTACTGTACCCATTATTTGCAAACTTTTAGATACTGTGGGCTTACATCGGAAAAGCTTGAAAAAAACTTGTCAGTTTTGGATAATGAAACTTAATGTGTTGCAAATTAAGGTGAAAATAATAAGTCTGAATTGCTGGTAAGGGGGGACCAGGGTCTAACATTTTATTATTTATTTATTTATTAATGGCTAGAATGTCTTGAAATTTTGTACACAGATACGTTTTTTTTTTTCTGATTCCAAATATGTAATCATAATTGAGCTGGTAGTCTTTAATTCCTACAAAGTCTAGAATGTAATTAGGTAATTTCTTACGCAGCTTTAATGGACTTTCTCATTGCATTTTGTTGCTTTTAGTTACATGAATTGATAGCCAGAGAGTTCCCATACCCGATGACATTCTTCGTTTTTCTCTAAAGGCATGTCATCCTGATATACTATGTTGAGAGAAAAAGGTTGCGGTATTTGACACTGCAACTCGTTAAGCTAATTGTATATCGGTATTTATATGTTGCCGAAACAAAAAATGTAAAAATGTCATCGGGTATGCAAATTCGCTGGCTATCAATTCATGTAATTAAGAACAACAAAGTGCAGTGAGAAAGTTCATTAAAGCTGTGTAAGAAATTACCTAATTACACTCTAGAATATAAGATAACTTTAGATCTAAGACCACCAGCTCAATTATGACTACATTTTTGGAATCTGAAGAGAAAAACGCATCTGTGTGCAAAATTTCATGAGGTTCTAGCCACAAATAAAAAGGTCAATTTTAAGACCCTCAAATGCACACCCTGTATTCAGCAGATGCAGGCTGTATGACCGTCTCCGTATAATGCAGACAAAAATCTATATGGTATTGTGCAATCACAGGTTTTGTAGTTTTGTTCATTCGTACTGCTAGCGTACTTTTAAAAGGCAGATAGTCCCGAGCAGAACCAAACATGTTTCTGGCACACATAGCGCATTGCTTCAAACAAGCGAGTCACTTAAAGGGGCCCAGAAACACAATCTTAGTTAACTGTTTTGCCTGTTGATTGCATACAGTGAGTTATAATGGTGCTATTAGCGTCGGTAATACCGCGTACATTCCGTTTTTTAATATTTTAATATCCTCCCAACAACAGCTTCATGGCTCTGATGGTGTCGCCACACAGTGGCGGGTTTTTAGCAGCGGATATGACATCACCTGGCGCGAGCTTGATGACCGGACAAACAGTAAATATACTGCAAATTGTGTGAATAAATATAGACACATTTTGTCACCTGTCTGCGTTTTATATTTGATCAATAAAAACAATTTGTTTGTTTTAGATAAAAGCCCTGCAAAGCAAGTAAAATAAAAATACACCACCAGGGGTGCTCTGGCATGGAAACAACGCTGCCAGTCTCACAGAGAGCAGGCAACCATGGAGTACAAACTTCCGCGACATGCTCTGGCTGGCTGTTTTGATTGGTTGCGCCAGGTGCCGTCATTGGGAGAGCGAAATAGGAGTGGGAAGCCCCGCCAAAATCGAGTTGAGGGCAGCGTTTTGTTTGCTTGTATTTTGAAATTTCTTCACTGAATAACTACCGTTCCTGTGCATCGATTCCTGTAATTCTTTTTAAGTCAGCGTCTGTGTGACATAAAGAACCCACCTGAAGTATAGCCGGTATTCCCCCAGGCAGTGTTTCGCAGCCCCTTTAAGACAATGTGAAAAGAAAATAATTTGTGACCAAGCTTAACTGCAGTTAGGTACTCTCAAATACTGCATAATGGAGCACTTATGCCACCCCTCAAGCTCTCAACCTCTGTATGGTAAGGAGAACCCTTGTCCTTGCCTTCCAAAACTTTTTGATGTTTAGGGAAGTTGTAACGACTCTACTATACGAATGAGAAGGAAACCATGCAGCCTGGTTTCTTTTTGGCCAAGAGGGTACATAACTCAGTTTACTATAAATACCTTATGTGTGAGGTGTAATGGCTAGAAGCTGCCCACCTGATGCTGATGATGATGATGAAGCTGATGGGCTGTTAAGAGTGCTATAATGAGGGTGCCATATTTATTTTGACCACCCAGAGCTGTTTATTGTGCACCAAGATTTCACAGCAGAGCGGCATTTTTCTTCACATTTTGGCCCCACTGAAATGCGGTAGCCTTGGCTGGGAACTTGAGCTTGTCATCTGAATGCAATAGCTACTGAGCCACCGTGGCGGGTATTAATACCTTATGTACACTGCCCTCACAAACTCCTATAACTACACCAGTTAGCATGGCAGCTTTTAATAGTGCTTATATGTATTGGCTTGCCGTTATTGTTATAGGTACTCTGATATGCGACTTCCTCAGCTCTCTTGTTTTCACAACTTCATTTGGGAGCTTTGCCTACCTCTGTAATGCTTGAAAGAGAAAAAAAAGTTCACAATAGTATGTTCTCCATTTAATAATCTGGTCTGGTGCTTGAGTGAAACATTTCTATATGCCTTTTATCTTTCCAGTTTTGTATGGGCACTGAGGACAAATTAAGCTGGCCTAGATTATTCGATTCTTATGAAAGAGTGGCTATTTTTACTGGAAATGAAGCTTTTATGAACTAGAAAAGTAAAAAAAATTAAACACAGGTATTGCCACCACTGGCCGTTTTGACAAGCAAACTGCCATTTGTCAATGTTTTCTTCATCTTATGAATCTCCAAGCATAGACTAATATGCCCTTCACTTAAAACCAGTGACCACTAAGTCCAAGTTGCCACTGACTTTGTGTGCTTGACTTGAGTTGCAGGAAAAAATGTTCCATTTTTAAATACAATTTCCTTGGCAGTGAATGTTTGGTTTGGTTTGGTGTATTGGGGCTTAACGTCCCGAAGTAACTCAGGCTATGAGGGACGCCGTAGCGAAGGGCACCAGAAATTTCGACCACCTGGGGTGACTTGTGCTTCCTGGTGAAAATCAGCTAGCCCTAGTTGATTTTTCTTAGTACAAAAATTGAAAAGAATTTCGTTACTGTCCCTTTCAAACTACAGAGCTTAGCAATTGTCAGAAAGTGGACAGCGATATCTGATTCTGCACTTCAACTTTATTTGCATTGCAGATGCATTGTTTTAGCGCAGTGGAGGTGTGTAAGCTTATTTACACATTGGTACAATAACTCCTGTGTTTACATTGACCACACAGTGCATAGTATTTTTTAGCTCAAGAACATAGAGTGGTCAGTTACCAAACATTTGGTGTCTGCTGCCAAGATTTTGCCAGCAACTAGAAAAGTTGGTCATGAAAGAATATGCAGCTCATTAACATGGCAGATTCAAGTTTATGGATGTTAGGAGAAGGTAAGTGACGCCAACCAAGTAAAATACAGGAAAAACACGACCAGACAGACTTCTGTCGAATGTTTTCTTTTTAAGTTTATGGATGTTTCCACCGCGGCACTGAATGCTAGCGGGACGTGTGTTCCTTAGTTCACACGTGGTCACCCCCTATCGTCTGTATGTACTATGCTTAAAATACTTGAATCAAGTGATGAACTGCATTCATTCATGCCTAAGGATTTCTTGTCACAAACCTAACCTAAAACAGCCCATGCTGACTGTGTTGTGTGCTTACTGCTCCCTCTATCCCTACTCTTGACTGGGTGCCATTGGCACCACTGATTTTCATTAACGTCTACCTCCAATATGGAGTGACCATGTTCACTGGGCTGCCTAGCTTACCCTATCACCACGGTCTAAACTTCTGTTTTGACAGTGCCATCTGCTGTAATTTTAGCGGCAACAAGTTTTTTCACACCACTTCCAGTTTAGTTCCAGACGACCATGACTCGCTTAGTGCACTCATGGCTGTTATTGGCATGAAAGCTTGTGTTGAAGACACTGCAACAAAACGTTTTTTTTTCTTTTCTCAGCTCTCTCTGTGGATCCTGAGGAGTACCTTGAGTCTGACGAAGACTCCAGTTGATCGGTAACGAAAGCAGTGTGCAAGTCATGTTTTTACAGACTGGACGATGCATTAGCACAATGCATAAGAATTTTATACAGTTGACGTGGCATTAAAACTGTTTTTGCATTAAAGTTGTATATTCATGCATCGTGTTGGTTTTCCTAAAGACATCAATCATTATGCAGTGTAATAAGTGCATGAACTACTGCGTTCATTTATTAGATCTATCCGTTGTTAATGCCTTACAAGACAATCTGCATGCATGCTGAGTAATAATGGCTATGCCGTTTGCCACTTCCATGTGAAACCCTTAATTTGGTTTAAAGTAGTGGCTCGCAGCACAACACTGCCTGAAATGTACAGTGCTTAGGCAGCTTGCTACGTGTTGAGCGCAACTTGAAGACTGCTGTTCGTGAAGTGTTCGGTGTCAATTTACAGTTTCACTTTCACAGTGATCATCCTGTAATTTTGAGTATTCGGATTGAGCTCAATATTGCCTGAAAATTACTTTTTACTCGATTGTCCGCGCCTGAGACATAGTCTGCATCCTATGTATAGGTTGCACCTGCTTCATATAATGAAATTGGGCACTTATTGGGTGATGCTGTATGTCCGCAAAGCCCAAATTTTTAACTTCTAAGCATGTATAACCTGCAGACTGTATACTGTAATTTGCGGTAGTTGTAGTTAGACATGTACCATCAAGGTTCTTTTTCCATGAAACATGACTGCTGCAGTTTTTCATACATTCTGCGCATGCTAATGCAGAGTGGATGACAAAGTGTGTGAAGACCTTTGAATGATAAAAATGGCCTCTTTCTTATACGGTCAAAGGGCTGCCATTGGTGTTCGCTTTCCATGTATGCTGTAAAAAATTAGCAAGTGAGGCGAGAGAGGAAACGGCCCAAGGCCTGGTGCTCTACACTTGGGCAGGGAAAGGGGAAGATGGAGAGTCACGATGGATAACAATGTGGATGAAATAGATCCGTGATTATTGGCGATTTTCACAAAAGCGATGCCATGCTGCAGTGGCTGTACAAACAAGTCCAAGAAGGACCACCGCACATGAAACCGTGTCATTTGCTCCATTGAGTGTCTTTCTGGTGCATTCAGATGTCATAGTTTTCCTATAAAAATACACCTTAGGAACACTCTTGCACATATATTTGTACGCTAACCACACTGAAGAGCCACTAAGTGTCACTATGCAATACTTCTGGTGCCAGCAGTACACTGAGTTTGAGAACAGGACGCTTTCTTCCTTAGTGGAAAGCTTGCAGGACCATGACAGCGCAGTTCTTACCAAGCTCTCAGCCTATATTGCTAAAAAAAGATGACTTGCCTGGAGTAGAATGGTCTACGTAAATAAGAGGCATTATGTGCTAACAAACATTGCTGAGCACGGCTAATGGGCAGAGTTTTGTGCAAGGCTGTGTCTGTAATGACTGGCCTTACTTTGGCATGCGTGCATGGTTATGTGGTGCTTTGTTATGCAAGATGCCTTTCATTCACTCATTACGAACAAAGTGAGCACGTGAAGTGCGATTCATGGCTCCTATACTAGGATACAACTTTAAAAAGAAAACAGCAGCTGGTACCACTGGGCCATGGCCCAAACTGTCCTGTATTACACTGCTAGCCAATCGCAACAGTAAACAGAATCGGCTTCTGTAGCGAGAGCTACACTAGGCTAGCCAGCGGTGCATTTCGGGCGCTCGTTGCAGGCCAGTACTGGGCGTGCGCCGTAACCATGGCAACCGGTTGCCATGGCTGTTAGGCAACCATGGTGAGCGGTTGTCATGGTTGTTAGATTAGCTTCTTGATTACAGAAAAAAGTTTAACACTGGAGTACTTGTTTGTTCTGAAGGAATTCTGTGTGGCGGTTCTGAATGTGGGCGAAGCTTCACTGCAGATTTATTAAGTTGTGTCCAACTTCAGAAAACAGTGTGTGAAAGAGGCGACCTGATTATTCTCGCTTTCTATCTGTACACAATTAGAAATCAATGTTCATACTGAGAGTAGCATGGGGTTAATAAAATTTATGAAACGCAACGGGTGAACCTTTATCAATTAAAACTCAAGCGGCAGTGACTGGCAAACTTTTCTACCACCGTTTCTGCACTAGCATCATGACATTTGCTAGGTCTTTAGATGCAGAAAGTTGCGCTTCTACTTCTTTTATTCCCCCGTTGTACAAAAGTCATTGTTCATGTCACTGACTTTCAATTCTCTCCAAAATGTAAATCTGCCATGTACCGCTCCGCTTTCATGCCTACCATTTTTCAAGCACCAGGCAACGATTTCTTCCTTCTTTCTTATTTATTCCTGTACAGACTTGAGGGACGAAAGACTGCCTCGCGTGATGTTGCAACCATTGCCGGACGAGCGCGAGATTATTGCAAAATTTTAAAACATTGTGAGTCTACCTAGGCTGCCCACAGGAGGAGTCCTCTGTAACGCTACCATCCTGGATTACAAGAGGCATTCCCCCTAGGCCATGGAAATTGCCAACAGCCTAGCCCATCAGCAAAGCAGCTGCTCACAGCCGTGAGCTGAAACCCATCTGTGTGTACAAAACAAGGTGCACCCTGATTGCCTCAACTGTCCATCCACACTGAATGCCTGCAGCCTGAATGCCTGTAGCAAGACTTCCAAGCTAGTCTGTAGTATGAAGTCTTCAGAGGGCACAGGCAAGTCTGAGAGTCAACATAACAGCCTCTCAGATTCACGTACGATACTCAAGGATACATCTGCCCGGGCATTTACAGGCGAAGCGAACAATGTAACAACATCACCCACAGAACCTTTAACATACACTCATCCTTGAACACTACAGACACCAGAGAAGCGCCCCCCCCCCCCCCCCCCCCCCCCCCCTCACCACCACACACAAATCCCTCAAAAGAGCAGATGCCATAGCCTGGCACCAGCTTTAGACGCACATTTTCCCAAACACATTTTCCCAAGAGCACATGAAGGCTCCCTACTTAGAAGGGATTTTTCTGGAAAGTAAATATCCGCGGATGTTTGCTTAGATTTGGTCTCCTCCAGGTTTGCCAAGCATACCGATGTAAACACTTCCCGTAGCTAACTTGGACACCGATGCAGTATTGGCACAGAATTTTTCACTAGAGTCGTAACACCTTGCATGCAACTTTTTCAGCATTTTAAACAAATCATTGGCACCTACTGCACCGGTTTTCATTTCTCGTTGAGTTGGATGCTGTTAAGGGCCAACTCCAGCGTTTTTCTACCTCCACTGATTTTACTGAAACTTTCATGGTACGTTCTCCGCATTTTTCTGGTCCTTTATGCAAAATTTCGCTGAGAAGTGGTGTTTTGTTGCAGCGCAAATAAATTTAAAAATTCCCCATTTCGTGGCCTCGATCGGGGAGATTTATACAGGCAATCTTGCATGTGTGACATCGCTGCACGCATGGCAGTCGATATTTGCTCTTCATTTGTTGAACAAAATTCCGAGCCGGCTTTTGGTCATTTCAGACTTCGTTCGCAAGTTTAGCTGATTAATGTGCACATGATAGGTTTTGTGACAGTATCTGCGATGTCATCGTTTAGTTGAAACCCGGTTTCAGTTTCCCGATTTTCGCTCTTTTCCAACACTTCTACTTGATATTTTGAAACACTGCTCTTTGTACTGGTGCATGGGGACTGCTAGGAATGTGATTATCAACCCAAAATATTCGAAAAACCCCCAGAGTTGGCCCAAGTCACCAGGTGTGCAGCTTGCCTCTTTAGAACAATGCTGCAACTTTGACCTACAGCTTAAAAGCATCCCCATTATACATGGTCTGTTCTGAAAGTAGTAGGACTGGTTTTTTCTTGGGCGAACGGGCGGACGAGAGGTGGTCTGCGCGTGCAGGATCGTTGAAGGGGGATAATGGGAATGCTGGGGAAAATCGGCAGTCGGCTCTCGGCCGTTAAAAAGAGGAGGTCGCTTGTACTGTGAACCCCTGTCGAAACGTCTCATCACGCAGAATCATCGAGCGTTTACTGCATCAGCGATACGCGATCAAATTTTGAGTAAATCTTGGTAAAACGGGCAAAGAGACTCACAACATGATTAAGGAGGCCTACGGTGACGCTTCCATGGGTAGATCAGGTGTTTTTGATAGGCACAAGCTTTTCCGAGAAGGTAAGGAAAGAGTGGAGGAAGACGACCACTTCAGACGCCCTTCGACCAGCAAGACTAACGAAAATGTGTAGTGAGGGAAACATTTACTTAACAGTGATCTATCAGAATGATTGCTGATGACTTGAGCATTCCTCAAACCCAAGTTTTTGGGATCGTGACAGAAAACTTACCCATGAGGAAAGCGTGCGCGAAGTTGGTGCCGGGAGTGTTGTCAGAGGAGGAAAAGGCCAACCGGTAGGATCTTCTTCGTCATCTGAATGAGGACCCCGATTTTTTGTCCCGCACAAGGCGGCAACGCTGTCTCAGCCCCCCTACAGCCTCGACTTGGCCCTGCCAGACTTTTTTCTATTCCCGAGAATAAAATCGACGCTCAAGGGGAAACATCACGGATCGGTAGAGGTGGTTCAACAGGCCGTGACGAGAGAGCTAAACAGCATTCCGGTCCAGGCGTTCCTGGAGGCGTACGAAAACTGTGAAACTCATTGGCAGCAGTGAGTAGGTGCGGAAGGGTGCTACCTTGAAAAATTGTAATTGTTTGTACTATTCTCTTGAATAAATTTTGTTTAAAAAAATGAGTCCTACTACTTTCAGAACAGACCCTGTATATTAACACTGCAGGCCTTCTCATAATCTAGCACCACTTGGGGGTTTTTTTGAAGCGAAAGTTTCTCTACGGGACCTTGCGCTTCAATTGTCGGGTCCCTAGATTCGTCCTTCAGCTGTGTTAAGACGTCAACCCATTAAAAAAAAGAAACTGAATCAATATCTGTGACTGGGAGTCGAACCCGCAGTTGCGTGAACAGATCTCCTTTAAACTAGGCTATCGCCGCAGCCAACTTGCCTCGAGTTAAACTGCACCACACTCTGCATCTGCTCCGTCCCGTGGCACTGCCTACTCACCTTCGTTTTCTACGTAGCACAAATCCGTGCTTTCGCTCCGATTCGAATGTAGTAAACATTCTCTGTAGCTTTTGGTAAGCAGCGGCAAAGGAAAATTGTAGAAGTGTTAGAGCACCAGCTCTGTAAATGTAATGCACAAACAACCCACACATTGGTTTACCTCAGTGCAGAACCATGGAGAAATTCACTTATCAAAAAACCAACAGAGCAAACACATGCAACCTCTATATGCAAAGTTTTCACAGATAAAACAGTCCCATTCTCTTAGCAACATGCAAAAGTTCAAGCTGCAAGCTGTTTTCTATCTTTACACACACTTAGTTTGTAAGCAACTTGCAAAAATGGAAGGCGCTTTATTCAGGCCAACATCCTTACACCTTCAAGCCAACCAAGCTTATTTGAGAGCACAGACTAGCAAAGAATGAAACTATGCAGAGTTGAATATCACATTTTTTGAACCTACCTGTCTCAGTTCCAAACAATAGTTTTTCGAAACAAAGAACACAATATTTAAAACAGCAAAACCCAGGAAACCGGAACTGGGTTTCAATAAAAGCGCGCAGTCCTGGATACTGTAGCAAAACCTCATGTGCATACGGCCTGTAACATTTTTGCTTGTTTTAATACTGCACTTACTACTATGTGAGAAAACCAAAAACAAGCTATTTTTTTCCTTCAGCAAACGGAGCAAATTTTGACAGCTGTGCAGCTCGCAACGTCACAAATACAAGGTTGCCAGCTGAAATTACCCCGATTGAGGCCGCGAAACCAGAAAATTTTAAACCCTTTTGCACTAGAACTAACCACTTCCTGGCTGCGAAATTTAACACAAAGGTAAAAAAGGCTCCTGAAAAAAAAAGAAAGAAAAACCCTTTAGTGGCCCTTCAACAGGTTCACACAAGTGATGCTGCTGCCAAAGCTTGAGACACAAGACCAGTACAGTGTTTTTACATATTTATTCCCACAAACAGCTCAGTTGCGCTGCCCACCACGGAAAGGTCCCAGAGGTGTTGTCTGCAGGCCAGAGATGCCAGCCATGTCCTGCAAGCACAAATTTAGGAACCAATATGATAAGAGCTCACCGCATCAGGTAATTCAGTCTGCTGGACGAAAGAACACAAATTAATCTCAACGTTGCACTGATAGCAGTGGTGTGTACAACAACAAGTGTGGTTGTACAGGCGCTGTTATAGCAGGAATTTTTGCCTTGCCATTCTTAAACTAACTGAATGCACTGTTTTGCTAGTACCACTCTCATTTATACTTCTTTTAATGCTTCCTTACTAATCATAACCTTAGAAACAGCATCTAACAACATGTGTGGAGAAGGGTTCCCAGCAAATTGGTGCATGGTGCCGACTGTCTTGTTAGCATCAATCTACCTTATCAGTCCACTGCTGTTTAATAAATTTCCATGGAGACAATCATCTGAATCCAAGTGTGTACAAATACACAATAACAATGAGGCTTCTACCTCATAGCCAATAGCACATGTAGGCCTTTCCAACTAATCCGCACTGAATACACATTTTTTGCTTCAAATTTTATTGATTCACTTGAACAACACCTTCCCGGATATTTCACTAAACACATAGCATAAATAAAAGGAACCCGTTACATGAACAGCTTGAAAGGACACTGAAAACAAATTGAAGTTGGCCTGTATTAGCAGGTTACCGCGTTCTATTGATAAAGTTGCTCATTCCATTGAAAAACAAAGCTTTTGTGAGCTAGAAAACTAGCTACTTTCGCAAGCGAACTACAGTGCTTTGGCACAGTTTTTTGGGAACAGATTCCAGTGGCTTAATTCATTCGCCTGAAAATGGTGACCCTGGAGTCCTTTTTGGCACCAATATCACGAGTTTGAACCAAGTGGTAGAAGAATTTTAAATGCAATTTTCTCGACAATAAATCGGTATTTAGCTGCATTGATTTTTTACCAAAAACAAAGACTGAATGACTGAGTTGTCTTTCGTGTCCCTTTATCCCTTTAACAGAGTGAACCAACAAAACATATAAGTTCTGTTTTGCGAACAGGCTTACTGTGATGTGAGAGGCGAGGCTTAAGAGCTATGAAATGAAAAAACAAAAACCAAAAAAAAACAAAAAAAAAACAGAACTTTCCAAGTAAATAATGAGGGGCGCTACACATATGCAGACATTCAATTCACAACCGCCTCTGAAATAATAGCCAACATAGAGCTAGAATTAGAAAAATATGCCTCAACTTCTCAACCTGGAGTGCAAGTTTGGTTTTATCGGGTTTAACGTCTTAAGGCGACTCGGGCTATGAGGGACACCATAGTGAAGGGCTCCAGAAATTTCGACCACCTGGGGTTCTCGTACACTGACATCGCACAGCATACGGGCCTCTAGAATTCGCCTCCATCGAAATTCGACTGCCACGGCCGGGATCGAACCTGGGTCTTTAGGGTCAGCAGACGAGCACTATAACCGCTGAGCCACCGCTGCGGCCCAAGTATATCCAAGGGAAACAAATATGACTCACCAATGCTTTCATCATCTCCATGGTGTCACCGTCCACCTCGATGACATCTTGCTCCAGAGCAGAGATCTGTACAGAACAAGAAGAAAACGTAACTGTGACAATCCGTTCATTCTGCACAAAATGCCAAGCTCAGCATGACCATAGCAGAGCTGGGAGTGATTCAATGTGCCAGCGAGGCAGAAGTTCAAAGCGCGTGATAGTACAGTAGTCCTCGTTAATTAGGAAAGCTTGACTATCAAATGCGTGTACTATTTATTTTATGGTTTGAAAATCATTAATTCGGACAGGCAATGGAGCTTGTAATGCGCACAAGCCACCGGAGACTGGATGTGGTGCGGGTGCCCAACCGATGTGTGAGGGCATCATTCTCATCGCTACGATCATCAGACGGAAGGTGCAATGGGATGCTTTGCTTGTTTCGTGCTGCACTCTGCCATTTCTTTTTTATTCTCACTGAATTTACTTCAAATTCTTTGTGCAATTGCGGCGCTGCTATAGTTATAGGTTATGCCATGTGCGTGTACGCAGTGTATGCTTTGCTTTAGCGGCGTGCTTTTGTGCGGGGAGGGAAGCAAATTTCTCCACTACAAAAAAAAAAAAAAATAGTAGTCCATTATCAGAACTTTGCTTGTGACCTGAACAAAAAACAAATCACAAGAAAAAGGTTATAAGGCCTTGAATCTTGATACCTGAATTGTTTACCAAGGTCAACATTACAAAGCTGATTTCGTTAACTACTGTGACTGGCTGGTGGAGTAATACAGGACGCCGTGGACCATGGCCCAGTGTTAACAACCGCTGTTTCTTTCAAAGTTGTATCGTACTATACAACATGTGTTGGTTCATTCGACAGCAGGCATGCACTTAGTTATCACAACATTCTTGCATAAAGTAATCAAAGAAAACTTTTTTTATGGAAAAAAAAAGTATGTAGATGTGGGAGACCTTATTTCTTTCAATGTCCCCGATTATTCGACACAGTTAATTTGGAGATTTTCTCCTGTCCCATGAAATCTGACTCAAAGGGGTTTCACTGTAATCATTACAAAGTTTTTTCACAAAAAAAAGAAAAAAAGAAGAAAAAGAAAGCAATGCAGTGGCTACCAGGTGGTGTTATGGCTTTTCATGAGCCTGTTGAGAGGAAAGCCTTGCTTCAAGAATTACTCAGTCGTCAGTGCTACATGCTTTGGCGACACTCAAATGGCTGCAAACATTCCAATGTGCTTCTCAAGTGTACATGCACATCTGACCAAAAATGTCCGCACAGAAAAGCCGCAGGGGAACATTCATGTGCCAAGGTGACGTAAGTGCAGAGCACAGCCGATACAAGCAATGGTACTCATAGCGAATATTTGAAATCAGACCTTAAGCCTAGTGACACAGTGCCACTTTGAACCACTTTGGGAATTCCATGCAAGTTGTCTGCATTTCAATTTTGCACTCCTTGAACAATCGCAGTAATGTGGTATAAAGTAATGCAGCTGGATGACAAATTTAAACAGAATATAAATGCAAGGTAGCAATGAGAAGAAACAAAAAAAAAAAGCTACCAAACTGCAGCTATCGCAAGGTATTACGCCCGATATAAATGCTGCACCGAATTTTTGCACTGAAGTTGGTTTCACAAATGCACCACCATTCAGCTTTGTCACGGCACTCCCCACAGGCCTACTGTCTTTGTGAATCACTACTGGATTGCTGCATAAATGCAGAGTGCTTGAAAGATTCAGCCTATCATCATCAAGTGACAGCCACCTGAAACTGCACCAAACGAACACTACTCAGGATGACCACCTGCGCTGTTCATAGCTGTTTATTGGCTTTTCAGTTCAATCACTGAAGCAAGGAGAGAGGGTGAGAACAGTGGCGGTACCGTCAACGTTGAGAACTACATGGCTGCTATGCCATCCAAAGAGAAGAAATCGGTGACTCAGCCACACTTTACTGCATCTGTGCTGCACAATGCATTAACAGATGGCCAGGGCAGCTGTGTGCCAATACGTGGTGCTCCTAATTTTGAATTCTGGGGCCACCTGCATACGTTTAGAACAAGGCACATCCCGAATGGGTGCAGGACAACCACTCACGCAAGCTCATCGTCCCATGATGGAACTAAATATGACTTCTTGGCAAGCCCGCTTTATCCTCTGGTGGAGTTGTAGACATCCACGCCTAAACCAAACCAATACAGCCACTGAACCTGCAGCTATTCCCGAAGCGATAAGCAAGTGCCACGGACACAGTAGCAAGCGGCCAAGTCACAAGCGGACGCGTCACCAATGTCTTTATGTGAATGCAGAGCAACCATTCAGCTCTCGGCTTCAACAAGAATGCATGCTGCAACATACTTTCCACCTTGGTGCCTGTTCGCCAACTGGTTCAAGGAGCCATAAACAGCATCATTAGCCACCTTAAACAGTGTTCATCTGTGATGCAGCTTCATGCCGCTGTTATGCACAGCAACTACTGGCCGAATGTCCAATGCATACCGGGTATAAGTAGCAATCAAAATGTGACTCAAGGAAACTAAGCTTACGCTGCCAGAGTTTGTCTGCTATGTAAACTATAAGCACGGCGACTAATGTTGTACAGTGCCACAATACAGCCAAGTGGAAGTGCGCGCACACCACCCATGAAATTTCCCCCAACATCAGATTCAACACACATCTTTGTTGTTAAAGCAACATTCAGCCAGTGTGTACCACTGAGTTTACAGCATTTATTTTCTTGTTTCTGTACGAAGTTTGCCGTTTGTATTACTTGTTTTACTAAGCACTGTCTGTCTCTTATAAAATATCATCTTATTCCATTGCTTCTCATGTTTTTTGTAAGCACATGGCCACGAAGCCAGTCAAACCAGATTTTTGGTAATAGAGCTGCACTGCTAAGTAAATGCTCGCTTTACCCACAATGAGAACAAAAATGATTTCAATTTTTAACACCCAGGTTTTGTCACCAGCAGAGTACAAGCAAGAAGTCTGTGCACCTCCCCTCCCTTAAATGTCAAGGAAAGAGTAAACAAACAAAGCAGCAAACAAAAAGCGCGAACCTCAGGCACATAGTTGTCCCTTCGCTCCCTCTCTTCTTCCTGCAGCTTGATGGAGATGCCACGCACAGGTCCACGCTGGATGCGCTTCATGAGGTGGGTTACGAACCTGCGATCATGAAAACGAAAACAAAAAAGACGTAATTGAGCAGAGCTCATAGCTGCCAACTTAGCCGTGTAAGCATGAAATCAGCATCACCTCCACTCAGCTCTTTCGAAGTTTTCCAAAACCAAACACCGCGCCTCTACACAAGCATGCAGCGACGACGTTCACTTTGCAATGTATAGTTCAAACTTTTTTCCTGTACAGCTCCTGCGGAGTCTGTGACAGACATCACAATAAAAGTGGAAGTCGCGTTGTCTCTTACCGCAAGAACTGGCGCGGGAGCTTCTAAAACCCAACACCGGCCAGACTCTTCGCTGAGCAATACATAAGCAACATAAAAGCAAAGCAATAAATAGGCCTCCAAGTTCATGCCTGAAGTAGCAAACCGCCGCTCCAACGAACGTGCATCAGCGACGTCAGTCTGGCAGGTTTACTCCATCTTCTCTAGATTTAAAAAAAAACAGCCGTGCAAGTAAGCAAGTAAGCGACTGTTTCCTACGATTACAATATAGTGCAGCTAAGCATACACTCACCCGGCGATCTTGTTTTTTAACTTTTTGCTGGGAATCTGGGCGATCTCCTCGCAGATCCGCTTGTTGGTGTGGAAGTCGAGGGTGAGCTTTGTGTAGTATTTCTCGATGATCAGGCGGGACGCCTTTTTCACCGTCTTGGTCCTAACACGACCCTGTAAAAGAATTATAAGTCGATCAATGTTCACCTGCAAAACAATTTCAGGACACAACAGAACTGCGAGAGCGGCTGCCGAAGGCTCACCATGCCTTGCGATATAAGCGTTTAAACAACACAATTAAAAATGAACTATTCAGAAGGCAGAACGTGTCTAGACGTAGCTTGATAATGCTGTAGACATGCAGTTTATTAATTGGTACGATTAATGTGGATTATGAAGAAGCGATCACAAGGTACACACCATTCTGTACGGCGCCGAGAAGGGAAAGGAACAATGTTGCTTGCTTCCGTCGCTTCCGTGGCCGAAAACGATTCAGTCGGCCGCCTTCAGTTTGCCAGCAGGCACATTTCTCTAGCACAAACCTTGAGGAGTATAAAATATAAAACATAAAATACATATTTATTAAAATAATTTTGCAGTAATTATTTTTACCCTTTTTATTTAACAAAGTTATTATTTATAGGCTATTTTGACCCCGCAGCCCGCAGGCATGCGCGCCGCCACCCGGCTGAGCTTGAAAGTCAGTTTACCACTTTGAAAATGGTGGCAATGTTTTCGTCGCAAATTGGAAGCGCGACAACAAACTCCAATATTTTGTTTACCCGTAACTTGTGCTTAGAGTGAAGCGAGATCTTTCTAATCAGCCCTTGCTTCGACGGCTTCGGAGCATCGGCTGAAGTGGCGACGCAGCGAACGGAACCAAGCGCCTGCAACTCCAATCGTAGGATGTTCGACTGAAGCTGGGGCTCCGTAGCCCCGCGTTTGCGCTTAGGCTTAGCAGACGCTAAGTGGTCTGTGCACGGATTTCGTGAAAGCATCGGCGTAGTAACCGGTGACCGAAACGACAACGCCGAAGTGTGAAGTTCGTGGTGCAAAGTATCAACCGTTGATCGGTGCGCGGTCACTGACGCTTGTGTGTGCCGCGGTGGCTCGTTTCCCGCTTCCGAGGTGCAAGTGGCTCAGAACCGTGGATCACACTGGCTTCGAGAAGTGTTGCGATGCCTTGATGCTGTTTCTTTCCCGCGTCGACGCAGACAGAGGAGCACAACACAGCAAGCACCATGTCGATAAATGAGGCAAACCTTGTGAAGAAGCTGACCTCAGTCACCAACACTCAGGACAGCGTGCAGACGCTTTCGCTATGGATCATTCATCATCGAGCGCACCACAGAAAGATTGTGGAAATCTGGACGAAAGTGTTGAAGAAATGTAAGTTTTCCGATATTCTTGTATTTTCGCTGAGCTATCGCGCATTTTCTTCGAACGACTATTTTCAGCTGCGTTGACTATGTTTTGAGAGGCGAAATTAAGAACGTAGGCCGGCTTTCTGCGCCTAGTTAAAGCGCGCGAACGTGGCGTGGTCGTAAGGCGAAATAAATTGCTGTTCAGCGATGTTCCCGAAAAAGACAAACTTGGTTTTGCTATGTTCGGAAGGCCAGTGACAATTCTGTGCGCTCCGTGCGATGTCAGAGCCTGCCTCATTCGAATAGTCGTCTGATCAGCTACTGTATATCCACGCGCCTCTGCCATTTATACCGCTTCGTACAAATGCGATTCGGTTGCATGAACAGCTGGATGTCTGTAGGAAACGCATCGAGGAGGCACGCTAGAGAGTATTGCCGCACCACGAATGAGAGACCACTTCTCCGATTTGGAACTTGGCTTCGCCGGTTCAGACTGCCGCTCATTCGGCTTTGGCGGGTCGAAGAAAAAGAAGCGATAGGTTATTTAGAAGCAACGAATTGACGAAATGAAGGCAATTAGCGTCGTCCGTAGCATTCGCGTGAGCTCAAATTAATGGATCAAGTGCAGCTGCCGACTTATCGCCACTGCACCAACTTTCGTCATCCACCTGAGGCGCAGTGATATAGTAGTAAATTTCACGTTTTTAATGACCTAGTGTCAAAAGATGGCTTGTTGCGCTCGCAGAATGTTTTTCTTGTTGGCGACTTGGGACACATTTTAAATTTCGTCATTAATAATAGCCTCGATTTTCCGCAGGGACTTCGTTATTGGACTTGCTGAAAAAAGAAATCGGACTCGAGTAATTTTCGTCCCTGGCTTGTGTCCTATGCATTGTAGTGATTTTGCTTAGTGGTAAAATATGACCTAACTGCCACTAAATCTGTGGAAAAAAAAATGCAGTTTTTATTATTCAGGGCAATAATTTAATTATCATTTGAAAGGAATGTATACAAAAGACATACGATCAGTGAGTACCTGACTTCTGTGCTGCCACCTAGCATGTGCCTTCATTGGTTTCGGTGACTTCGCTTTTTTGCCCTGTTGTACTGCGCGCGCTGTCTGCGAGCTCTACAGCAGTTTTTTGCAGATGAGCCCATAACCTCTTGACGCCTTTGCTCTTTACTGATGAATCTTGGGATGGGCTGGTAGTTTCATGCGATCGGTGTCTGTAGGATTGAGAAGCAGCAGACGTATGGGTGGACTGCAATCCACCACCAGCCCAACATTCCCGTCGAACTAAGCACGGCGGCAAACAAAAGACCACGTGCCTTTCACGGCGAGACTGGGATTATTTTAGGGCGAAGGCTGCGACGTTGGCGTTTGCTGTTTTGCTGGGCGCGAAACCGTAATCTTAGCGCGTCAGCAACTCACTGCTGCTGCTCCCCACGGGGTGACACGTTTGGCGCGGCGTCTTACCACTTTCGCTAAACGGTATCGCTGTCTTTTTTTTTTCTTTCTTGAACTACTGTAATTGATGGCGCCTTTCTTGAAGCTTGCATTCGGGCGAGATAGAAATTTGGAGGACGCTTAAATTCCCGTTCGTCGCGATGCCTTGCCCGTTGGACAAATCGAAACTTTGACTGCCCGAACCGCGCATGATACGTATCCCCCCTCCGATTATAGGTCGCCGATTCGAATCCCTGCCACGAGCTAGGCTTAAGACCCGCGGCGGTGGCTCAGTGGTAAGGCATTCGTCTGCCGAGACGGAGTGCCCTGGTTCGAACCCGACCGCGGCGGCCGCGTTTCGATGGAGGCGAAACGCAAGAGGCGCCCGTGTGCTGTGCGATGTCAGTGCACGTTAAAGATCCCCAGGTGGTTGAAATTATTCCGGGGACCTCCACTACGGCACCTCTTTCTTCTTTCACTCCCACCTTCCTCCCGTCCCTTACGGCGCGGTTCAGGTTAAAGATCCCCAGGTGGTTGAAATTATTCCGGGGACCTCCACTACGGCACCTCTTTCTTCTTTCACTCCCACCTTCCTCCCTTCCCTTACGGCGCGGTTCAGGTGTCCGTCGAGTTATGTGAGTCAGGTACTGCGCCATTTCCTTTCCTCAAAAACCAATTTACTAATTTATCTAACTTGTAAGTTTATGCTGCGCGAAACGCTTAAACTTCGCCTTTGAGTGTGGAACGCGACAGCGTGTTGCAGCGCTGCCAGGGAGTACAGAACGCCATTGCCCGTTCGGCGCGATGCCTTGCCCGTTGGAAATACCTTTGAACGCAGCGCATTTTTGAGGAAAGGAAACGGCTCAGTGTTTCTCTCATATCTCGCTGGACACCCGAACCGCATCGTAGGAAAAGAAGAGAGAGAGAGAAAGAGGTAATGGAGGAAATGGAAATTGTATTTGAGGAAAGGAAATGACGCAGTAACTGTCTTGCATATCTCGGTGGACACCCGCAGCCCCGATTATAGTCGTTCGAATCCCTGCGGCAGCTTGGATCTAACTTAACTAGTACGTTTACGCTGCACGAAACGCTGAACCAGGAACATGGATTGATGTAACTAACTATGAAGCAAGCTTGTTTGGACCTTTCAAGGTCTCAGGGCCACCGCACACCCCTCACATTACGCGCATGTGTCCAGGTCATGTAGGGTCATGGTACTGGCACCCCGGTTCACACAGCGAAGTTGCATGTCCGGGTCCTGTGATGCAAGGAGGGCCTCCCATTCCTCCCATGTTCCGATGGCGGGCTGTCCCTGCGGGGGAGGATCTGCAGGGCAGCTGAATAGGATGTGGTCCAGGGTGGCACGCGATTATTCTGGGGCATGCATACGGTTGACATGGTACGATTTTTTTCCGACGTGCGCACAACTACTGCTACTACGACGCCGACCGGCTTTTCGACCGAACGACAGCGTAAAAATTTAGGGGGCACTTTGACTGTCTAAAGTGGGTAGAGGCGAAGCGTTACTTTGACTGTCTAAAGTGGGTAGAGGCGAAGCGTTTTCCGCACCACTTTGACCGCCTCTGTGACACTGGATGACGTTGCATATAATCAATGACTAATTACTAATTAATTGCTAATTACTGATTCGCCATTCTCCCAGACATTTGTACCTGTCTAAATAAACTTCTTATCTATCATATCTATGACTAAATACTAATTAATTGCTAATCAATGAGGCTTAAGCTTCGCCTTTAGGGGCGGAACGCGACAGTGTGTTGTGCTGTCCACAGAACGCCACCACCCGTTCGGCGCGATGCCTTGCCCTTTGAACGCAACGCTTTTTGATGAAAGGAAATGGCGCAGTAATCCTCGGTCATCTCAGTGGACACTTGATTCGCACCGTACAGGAAGGGAGGAAGTGGGAGTGAAAGAAGAAAGAGAAAGAGGGGCCGTAATGAAGGAAATGAAAGTTGTATTTGAGGAAAGGAAATTACGCAGTAACTGTCTCTCATATCTCAGTGGACACTCATCAAAAGCGTGACACCTCTACTGACAGCCTTCTGTCGACAACGATGAGGCATTAAAGGCTTTCGCCTTAAAATGGTTGTGTTCAAAGCTGTTTCCAACGGCAAGGCTTCCCCTGCAACTGGAGATGGTGTTCCCTCGACTCCCTGGCGGCGCTGCAACGTGCTGTTGTGTTCCACTCCTAAAGGCGAAGCTTAAGCGTCCTTCAGTTTTAAAATAGGGTGATTCTATCGCTTAGGGGCATGTGGGAATAGCAGCGCTCCAGCGCGCAGGACAAGAACTGGAGGAAGGGACGTTACTGTTCTGTGCCTGCGCACGATGGCGTCACCTTATTCTAAAAGTCTCCAATCTCTCATAAATAGGTGCGGGGAGTTAGACGGTAAAGAAAATAAAGTCTGTGCCTTGGACTAAGCAGTCACAATGGTTAGCATCCTGCTGCTTGCAGCCACCTAGAAAACCGTCAGGTTGATCGTCGTTGCGAAACTAGTGCAGGGTTATGCACAGAGGAAAACGATTGGAACTCTCGCATAACCTTTCCTTCACTCGGTCAGGGCGATCGGATACAGTATTTGAGAGACGTTTACTGCAACGGCGGAATGCTACTGACACTTTCAAGTGAGGTATGGGTCTTGGGCGAGACGACGATGTTCGGTGCACTTTGTTATAGGCAGCTTGCACCGACCTCATAGTGGCCGTCATGTTTGACACAAGAAGCACAGAGAAAAAAAAAATGCGCGTTTTTTTCTAATCTGCTCACCTGGTGCCGTGAAAGATATGCCTGGCACTCCATCACGGCCACATGCGTGAGCGTCCGTGGCAGTAACGTTTCTACGAATGCATTAATCAGTTACGTGTCTAGAGACTGCGAGGCTGTCAGTGGCAGGTGCCGTTGCTGAGTCTGCAGCAGTCTCATTTTCTTCAGTCGGATGCAAGGTTATCCGTCGAGAGCACATCAACTCGCTCAATCACTGCATTAGGTTGTCATGAACACCTGAGCCAAATAATGCACGCAGCAGAGAACCCAGAATCGCGCTCGAAAAGTGGCGGGACCCTCCCGGCGACTCTTTCATGCTCACACCTGCGTATACAAGTTGAGAGATGGCTATTGGTGAGATTCTTTCAGACGTCAGGCAGCTGCCATGGCCGCGGCCAATAAGCCGCGTAGCTCCGAGGAGTCGGAAGCTGTGCCCCAGGAGGTTGGGCCGGCGGAGGAGCGCCGACCTTCCAGCGTGCAAAAAGTGACGAGAGGAGAGGGAAAGGTGCCAAGACGCTGAAATTTAAACTACATCAGCTCCTACAAAGCGGATTCGTGAAGTGGCATGCTTCACGAACACTGTCTATCCCAGGTGTATACCGCCCACCCCGGGCATACCGCAACTTCCATTAAAGCCCCTTTCAGAGCCCTTTTAAGCTGATGCCCTCCATCCAGTGGCAGGGTCCGTTCTCATGGCGTCGTGGTTAATTCCCCTGCACCTGTCAGCTTGACATATTCCATGGGGATGGGAGGTGCTAGGGGATTAACCACGGATGAACCGCGGCTTCCTGGCAGTTGGTCCACACCATCGGCTGGGGGGGGGGGGGGGGGGCATTAGCAGCTTCTTTCTTGAGTTGCATTCGAGTTTTGTTGTGTGTGACTCTGTGCTAGTGTGTTTGGGTTCCGCTGGTCGTGAAGGTGCAGACGTCGCTGCAAGGGAAAGTTAGAATTTTGTAGCGGGAGCTACACTATAGTAAGATACAACTTGCTAACACTGGTCCGCGGTCCGCGGCATTTTGTATTATTCCGCTGGCCAAACGGAACAGTAAACTAAATCAGCTTTTTAATGTTTGACCATATCAAACAATCCACGTATCAAAATTCTAGAGCTCGTAATTTTTTTTCTTGAGATAAGCTTTTTGTTTAGGTAACAAGAAAAGTTTAAGCAGCGGGCTACTTTTTCGTCATGGTATAGCGGCGCATTTCGGGCAGTCGTCGCAGGCCAGTACGGCGCATGCGCCGTAACCATGGCAACCAGTTGTCATGGCTGTTAGGTAACCATGGCAATCGGTTGCTATGGTTGTTAGGCGCCAAGGCGCCGAGCATGTTGTGCTCGGCGCCTAACGTACCTTTCGCTATGTGTATCCTGGCCTAGCCGAGCTAAGCCACAGCAAATTTCTTATTGTTAAGCAACGCCCTTATTCCAAAGCAGATAGACCTCCAGGACTGCTTCCGCGAGGAATGAAACTACCCATCACGCTGGTCCGCTTGTCGCTGTTTCTTCGTCGCCGCGGCATACAAGTTGCTTCCGACACTGCTACTTTGCTCGAAGCTTCAGCAGCACGTGCCGTATGGCGCGTATAGGTAGCAGCAATATGAGAGGGAACAAGAGAGCGCGTAGCCACCGCACTTCGTGGACCGCTGTCGCCGAGAGGCGGCGAGAATTAGCGGCAATGGCGAATGCCCAGTAAGCATGGCCGGTTGTTCTTTTCCGCGCATGCCCCTGGCTCTGCCCATTCTCGTCGGCGGTCGGCGGCAGCGCTAGTAGCAGCGCTTTGCGAAGCGCGGAGTCCACACGCCTACCTGCACAATGTTTTCGATGCCGTGCCAGTGACACGACAGCCTCCCAAAACGCGATGTTCCTTTTCAAGCAAGTCCGTAATCGCGCTACATCATTTTTCTAGTTTAAAAAAAAAAAAAGCGACTAGCGGTGGCACTTGATATTGATCGACGCAACAGAATCGATCCCAGCGGAACTTACACCACTTAGGGTAGCGAGCGGTTGAAACAAGCTAGGGAGAGTGCGTCGAGAAATCTGCTTCGCGGGGTTTCTGTCGTCTGTGTAGAGGCGAGCGTAAACTCAAGCTGGACATCCAGCCGCCGCGGTGGTTCAGTGGTTATGTTGCCCGGCTGCTGACCCGAAAGACGCGGGTTCGACCCCGCCGCGGGAGACGCATTTCGATGGAGGCGGGAGGAGGTCGGAGGGGGTCAGCTGACGTTGTGCTGGCCGCCATTCGATATTTAATCTTTCGTAAGACAAAGGCGACGGCGCACATCCACCATTCTTCGTGGCCATTTCGGCCGCTCTTCCCCGTCTAATCCCCATGCTTTGCGCACCAGCCCGTTTTGTCTGTGCAAGAGGCCCGTGTACTGTGTGATGTCAGTGCACGTTAAGGATCCCCAGGTGGTCAGAATTATGCGGAGTCCTCCACTACGGCGTTTCTCATAGCCTGAGTCGCTTTTGGACGTTAGGCGTCATAAACCAAACTGTCAAGCTCGACATCCATCCCTCGTTGGATCGCTGAACTGCCGTTACGGTACTAACGGAGCTCGCGGCGACTGCGGGCTGCACGCGGAAAGCCACGCCTAGCTGACGAAATGCGCGAGTAAAGGCCAGCGTTTTCGGTGTCTCCCCGTAGATGATGATGAAAAGCCTTTATTTAATAAAAGAGGTGAGGCTTTCTTAAAGAGCCCCGCAATGGGTGGAGTCCCTATTCCGGGACCCCATTGGTCGAAGCCGCCAGCTTAGCCCTCTTGACCAAAGCCTTTTGGGCCTGAAGGTCCGAGCAGCCAAGCAGGGCCGCCTCCCATTCCTCTCTGGTAGGGTTGGGGTGGGGGGAGAGAGCTGAGTTGCGCTGGCAAGCCCAAACCATGTGGTAGGTGTCAGCCACCTCGCCACAGTGTTTGCACCTGCCAGTGAACGCGGGATCGAAATGTTTTAATACTGCCGGGCACAGCATTGTATTAGTGAATAGTCTAAGTAGAACGCGTTCGTTTGCTTTCCCCAGTCCCTTTGCAGGGGCTGGGTACACGCGGTGCCTATCCTTATAATAAGATGTTATGTCTTTGAACGAGAGTAAAGAGCCACCTTCAGGTTTCAGGTGCTCAGGAGCCAATGGGAACGCCCGGTGAATGAGTGCTCGGGCCGCCGCGTCTGCAGCTTCGTTTCCTGCTAGGCCCTGATGGCCCGGAGTCCAAACTATGCAGCGGGGAGTAGGATCGGTGTCTCGGCTGCAGTTCCTTAGTATTCGTTCAGCTGGTGGAGTTATCCAGCCAGTCTCATAATTTTAGAGCGCAGCTCTTTGGCGTCCGTTCCTGGGTTTCGCGTCGTCGTCGGCGTCGGCCTCGTAACCAGCTCCGCCCCCAATGTCACGCTTTTCAATTGGTCGAAATGCTCGTGACGTCACAGTGCGCGAATTTCAAATGGGGCCAATTGTACTTTGGCTAGTAACCATGCAACCAATCAAAGGGGTCGTATAGTGATGCTGCAACTAAGTTGGACTGAGTTTAGTTAATTGCTTAATTAATCAATTAGCCTAATTAATATAGAGGAGAATGAAGAGGTCAGAAGAAAAGAAAAGAAAGACGCGCGCCGCAGCGACAACAGCGTCCGCGGAAGGAGACGGTGCCGGAAAAAACATAAGTACGAAGCCGCGTTCCCTCCACCACCACGGACTTCCCCACTCAGTAAGACGTTGCTCGTTTCATATACGTTGTGTCGAACATCCTAGACAGTTCCAACAATTGACAGGTTAATGACAGAACACGATGGATAGAAATGCAAGAATATAAATATGAAATAGCCTAATTAACCTTTCTAGTTAGACCGCATAAATCAATAAAACCGAGAACGAAATTGGTCGAGTTGGGGAATCGAACCAGGGTCTCCGGAGTGCGATACGAGCACGCTAGCCACTCCGTAATGCCAGCTGAATGGTTTGGAATGAACAAAGGCGCGTCTAGCTAATACGGCGTCTTCGTTCACTCCCATCTTCCCCCTTTCCCTTACGGCGAGGTGCAGGTGTCCACCCAGATATGCGAGAGAGATACATTTCCTTTCCTCAAAAAATAAATTTACCGTCCAGCAAGGCGTACAGCCGAATTGGCGATGGCGTTCTGTGGACTCCCTGGCAGCGTTGCAAGACGCTGTCGCGTTCCACTCTTACAGGCGAAGCTTAACATGTTAACCACACATCAGTAACACACGCAGACAGCCAATGGACGCGTCATTCGCTGGCAGCACTTGATTCATCATTCACAACCACATTCTTAACGTACGCTCCCTTGCCGCACATGCCAAGGACGTACACCACGATCACATTCTGCGCCATTCCTCTGTACTTTGCTTTGCTGAAACCTGGATGGATCCCGAAGAGCCTCTCGAAATCATAGATTTCCTATACTGCTGTGGTGCTCGCAGAGACCACAACAGAGCGGCGGGAGTCGCTATCTACTTGCGCACAGGTCTCTGCAATACCAGTCGAAATGTTTGGCACGTCACATGAAATTGGCGAACTGTGCGCCGCAAAGTTGCCCAACGGCTTGCTGGTAGTAGCTGCCTACTTCGCCCCTACCGCACTCACGAAAGACGTCGTGCACTTCCTGCAACTCGCATTAACCGTCCATCGATCCACACCGATGTTAGTAGTGGGGGACTTTAATGTTGACATAAAGACAAACAGCAATTTCCTAACACTTATGCGGGAGAACATCCCGTTCCTCTCGCTCGTAACGCGTCCCACGGCTGTGACAACCTCGCGAGGCACTTGTATAGATCTCGTCTTTGAGAATCAAGCATTGGTGTACCAAGTCGAACATATATCAGTCTATTTCTCCGACCACAAAGCTTCCTTCATGACTGTCAAGAACTGTTAGTGGAGTCTTTGTTAAAGGAATACGTGTGAAAAAAAAAAAAAAATTCTGTGATAGCGCATACATGTGTTGCTCGATTTCTTTGCCTCAATCTATCGAAAAGGTGAAACAGCTTATTTGCTGCGCTCAAATTTCGCATTAGGAAGTAACGTAATCGTCGGTAATTTTTTACACGCCGAACGCGAATCTGTTATGATGTGTTTTGATTTGGTATCAGAAGCAGCTAGGGCGATAGCAACCTCTTCAGCTTGTGTTGTGCCTGGTAGATGCGCGTGAAGAACTTCTGGCCTTGTAGCGGGTCCCGCGCGGAGTGGAGCTGCCTGGATTTGAACCGCGCGAGCGTTGGCGGATGAACGCTGCTGAACTATTCTCAGTTGAGGCAGCTGCACTTCTTGTGAGGAGCGGTGCTGTAGGAAGTGAGTCCGGAGTGCAAGTGCTGCCTCGCGCGAATAGCTGGTCAGTGCCGCTCTTGGGTAACTTTCAAAGCTATTGATCGCGATCGAAGTGGCTCGATGCAGGCGGGCGTAATATCAGAGTGCTGTGAGTTGGCGTCTCACTGCGTAACTGCTTAACACTGCCGAGTAGGTTTCATCGTACTGCTATCATTCTCGCAGGCACGAAAGCTGGCGCACCATGAGAGCTGTAACCTCCCCCCCCCCCCACCACCAAAAAAAAAATAAAAATAAAAATAAATTCCTCTTGGCCAAGTAGTGACGATGGCTGTGTCGTCTCCATCGAGCGGACCCATTTCCTGCCGCTCGCTCCGTCGCGCCCTTGACTTCGGGTCATGTGGGTGTTCACTTATCCTCCGGGCAGCGGCGTGCCTCGCAGTTTCGGCCGCTCGGGCACTCCCAGTTTTTGCAGAGAGCGCTCCCCGTGCGTCGCCGTATCGCTTGCTCGACTGTTCCGTGTTCCGTGCGAGTGGGTAAAGAACGAAGCATTTGCTAGCGCGAGCTCTCTGCACGTGTTTGCAACAGTCCGAAGAGCGCGTGCTTTTTTGACGTAAGTCTTAGCTCCTCATCCCGGAACAGTTTCCGAGTTCGTTTGGTTGCACCAAGCGCGAGAAAACCACAGTGTCGTTGGCCTAACGCTGTCGTACACGGCTATCGCATTGTTATCAGCTCGGCTCCTTGCGCTGCCAAGGGTGCGCTGCTTGCGCCGACAGTGAGTGCGGCAGTGATTGGCTCGTTCCACAAAGGGCAAGGGTGTTCTTACAAGGGATGCTGCTTTCTCCACGTTGCGCGTGATGTAATTCCATGGGGGCAATCGACGGGAAGACTTTTACGTACCGAGACAACGGCCCAGGGGGAGTAAAGATAACTTTAGTCCTCAAAAGGGCGCTTTAGTCCCTAAATTTGCACAAAACACTCTTCTTGCCAAAAATGCGCGCCGTGCGCAAACTCAACGGACTAACTGCCGAGAAAGAGTTGGGAGAGACGGGAGGCGAGACGGGAAAGAGACGGGAGGCGAATAGCAGCATAGCAGCACGCGAAAATCGCGCGAGAAGACCCTGAGTGCAATAGTACTCGATTTTTGAAGCGCAGGGCGTGGTCTAAGGCCAGTGAGAGCACCGCCGCTGCCTGTGACGAAGCGGCTACCCTTTTGTGTGAGAAAAAGGCCTCGTGCCACCGAAACGGCTGGCAGCTGTGCAAGTGCATAAACAAATACTACGAGCTTCAATACGAGTCAAAGTTGAGTTATAAAGGTTAGGGTTGAGCAAGTACACGTAGTTTCATATCATTGCCGTTGTTTACGAGCTTATGTGATGCTGTGTAAGTATCGGCGACACATAGCGAATCGGTGAGTGGAAGCAGTCAATTCCCTTTCACCGCTGTCCGCCAGTAACAAAAAACGAAGTGAACCATCGCCTTCTATATTTGTTTTCAACAGGCTGTAATGTGCAGCTGCGAACTGCAAGAAATAAGACCACCTTATACGCAAAAAAAAAAAAAAAGAAACGAAAAGAAAACAACTGTTGTGGTTGTGGAGCACTTTTTTTTTTTGGCCAAAACGCGATTTAGACCGTTGTGCGTGCGCATTAAAGCTTGCCGCAGGTTGTTGCAAAAGTATATGACACCAAAATCACCATACTGTGCTCTGAACAGCAATATGTTTGATAACAATTTGAACGGCACAGACAGGCAATGTGTGTGTTTCGCATACAAAGCTTTTATTTTCTGCCCTGGACCGTCACCTGTGGTGGCCTAGTCATATCCGCGCTCGGCTCATAATCCAGAGGTTGTCGGTTCGAATCCTGGTGTTTTCATGTATGTATGTTTGTTTCCTTTATCGTTGTTATATGTGTGAAGTTCTGTCGCAAACTATCCCGCTCTAAATTACGCTGGAAATCATGCGTCGTTTGCATTTTTTCATTAAATGTCTGCTCCCGGGGATTAACTGTTGCACCCTTTCCATGGGGATCAACAGTTACACCCTTTGCAGTTAGTCCCGGAAAGGACGACTGCCAGTGGCAGGTCAGTTAGTCCCCAAAAAGACTAACCTCTCGCCCCCTGTTAGCCCCTTTTTCCTAAGAGTGCATTGCGTTCTTTAAACGGAATATGAGAACTACTACTTCCAGTTATTGGTCTCAATAAAAGAAAATATTCTGTCTGCTCTTTCTGGGTATGCTAACGTTTGTCCGGCAGCAAAGACTCATTTATGGCTGAGAAAATTGAATATAAAAATTTTTGCTATTCGATTCAAATTCGTGACGCCCGCACAGAGAAGGCCTGGTTGCTACCGTATTGAATTGAATGGTGATGCAGCATAGCCTCCGGGATCCGCTTCAAAATTCGGTGTCGACGCACGCGGTTTACCTGCGGAATAGGCCAGCCATGGCGACACTTCTATTACTGCGATATCTTTGAAAGCCTCGCGGAAAAAAACAAAAATAAAAACAAAAAAAACGTGTCGTCATAAAATTCGCTCATTGGCCGGTGGGTAGACACGTCAGCAGACCGGAAGTAACGTCACCTCCCGTAAAGACATCAACAGCCTCTAACACTATCGCATTGGCAGCACATGATGCAATTTGGTGTCCCTGTGATATTTTTTTTTCGTTTTCCGGTCTGCGGTTAGAATGCCGCAGTCAGTCGAAACGGGCCAACTTCAGTTTATTTTCACTGTTCCTTTTAAGTTGCGGCCAAATCTCAGTGCCCGGGCATTTTTGCTTTCATCCTCCTTTTAAATGCGGACCGCGTGGCACGAATGAGAATGAATGTTTAAATAAAAAAAGTTTCTTCCATCCACACTTGTGCTCGGCAGCCGAAGGCAGTGGCCGCCGTGGCAAGTATGTGTGTAAATTTGCCGTTGTACGAGCTAAGCATTGAGAGAGTGGCGTAAAACTACTGTGAAGAAAACCAGTGTAACATTTATGTCTTGCGCGCGAGCAACGCTCTAATTCTACCGCCGGTAATGTGGAACTAGTCTCGTAGGTTGTGTTGTCACTGCAGATCCGAACCACGAGGATGCAGTGGGAGACAAAGATCGGAATTGGAGTGAACTTGGCACAAGAGACTTGACTATAGTCACGAGCTGCAGCTTACCAATATCCCTCAAACGAAAAGTTTGTCACTCTTGCATCCTGCCGTTTCTCACCTATGGGGCCGAAATTCGGAGTTCGAAGTGAGGCTGAGGACATGGATTGACGGTAAAACTCATCATCATCGGTTCGGGAGGAGGGGGGGGGGGGGATTAAGGGACTGTTGGCCACGCCTGATGGCCGTCAGTTGTGTCCTGTCGGCGATCTCTTCGGCCCACTCGGTGACCCGGGCTTGGACGGGAGGGGTCTGAGCAGCGCAGCACAGCCTCCCACTCCCCAAAAGATGGAGCTGGCAGCAAATCGGAGGGTGGCGGATAGGCCGCGCACCCCTGTGTGATGTGGTCGAAAGTGGCGTCGACGCTACACTCCTTGCATTTGGGGTCGACCTGCTCCTTGAATATATAAGAATATACCTTGGAGCAGGGGAGGGAACGCGTGTTTGTAGCTGGGCCTTGCTTATTGATTTGTATGGGTGGAGGGAAGGCGCGTCTTCCCTGGCTAAAGGGTTGAGTTATATCGTGGAATGAGAGCTAGCTCTCCTTCGCGCCCGCGGGAGACGAGGGACTCACCGCCCGACCAACGAAACCTTGGGAAAATTTGTGACCCTTCTCGTTCCCGGGATTGCCCGAATGAGCCGGTACCCTTGCCAAGTCTATCGTCCTACCAGGGATGAGACAGTAGTTTCTTCCTGGCGGCAGCCGATTGAAGACTCCTCCCGAAATTCCTTGTGGTGGTTTTGGAGTCACCGACTATTACGTCCGCTTCGGTACATGCGATAGCCAGCGCGATGGCTGCCTCCTGCGCGGCCTCGGGAGGCTCTGGCGCGTACGTTAGCTGCAGCTAAGACTTTGGAAGGCGTGGACTCGCGGGCCCCGGTCACCGCGCAGACCGCGAAACCTCGGTCCGTCTGTGACCGCATGCGCGACCGAATGGTTTTCCGTGTAGTTGGTGTGCAGTGCACGCGCGCGCGCTTGTCGCCTGCCTTTGTGTTGGATGACGTGCATGTTCTTTGAGAGGGGCTTGATGACCAGCTCCTCTCTGGTTTAGTGTGGGTATTGTTTGCCTGGGATCGTCCGCCATGGGTGTGGCATTGATGCCTAGGACAGCGCAGTGAGCGATGGAAAAGGAAACGGCAGGCGTGACGTTAAAACAGCATTGATTACCGAGTCAATGCGAGTTGATGATGCCCTGTAGGAGAAAAGGAGCTAATAAACCTGGGCTGAAACATGTAATGAGCAGAATGGACAGCAGGGGATGTCTCTCTCAGAGAGGCGCAAGGATGGAGTGAAAATGGGAGTAAACTGTCCTCTAGCGCACTCTATTTAAGGGGCAGGGTATGCTGTCCAAGCTCGGGGGTAGTCTTCAATCACCAAAACTACGGAACATTTACGGTTGCGAACGGAAACAAATTCCTTCGTCAAAACATGCGAAGCTCTAGCAGTTACGAAGATTTTAACCGAGGTTTCAGCCTCCTCCATTTGCTAACCTCAGGACCTCCGGTGGCGCGTTTAAAAGCCTCCTGTCATGTTGCTAAGATCTTCAAATCACTATGCTTTGCAGTGGGAATATAGCTCCGTTGCCAAGAGTAAGCATTCTGTATATTTATCGATCGGAATCTGCTCCGGAACTTGGTCTGCATATCCCTACAAGGGAGTTCGCTATAGGGCAACTTGCTCCCTTTTTACTCCCATAAAGGCCAATAGTCATGTTTGGAGTGCAGTCGAGGGCGGCAGAAGCACGGATGGAGTGATGGGGCTGGCCGATCAGGAGACAGATAGGAATTAGTCCTGCACCGGTGTCTGTCTTTGGGGCCACACGAAGATGGTGCGGCAGAGTGACTTGAGGGCCAAAATTGTTCGACAGTTCTATTTATGTTCCACTCGTCTGTTGTTCTCGCCCTTCGTCTCAAGCTACCGGATTAAGGAATTTGGACAGTTGGACGGACTGGTTTAGATCGAAGCACCACTGTCACGCGGTCATATTCCATCCCGACCGAGCGTTGGGATCGAACTCGCTGCATATCCGTTAGCTGCCTCACGGCCTCTAGGTTTTCGATCTAGATCGAGGAGGTGCCGCTGCTGCTCTCGCGCCCGGGTGACGTTCAGATACGAAACTGATGGCGCGTAATTTGAAAATTACACTGCAATATTTCGATGAAAGGTATTAACTTTGCTTCATTGCAAACTACATTGCTTGCTACTGCTCGTGCGATACAGGCGTACGCAGTGCCACTTGGCGTATACCAGGATTGAGTGGGAACGTGTAGCAGCGCTGCATGTGGACCACGCTCGAAACTTGATTGAGGATCGGGCTCAATCAGGAGAGCAAGTTGCTGGGCTAGTTGGTGCTGTTGCATCGTGGTGGAGCAGCGCAAAGGACGTCCTTCCTTGTTTCTTGTGTCCCGTCCTTTGCGCTGCTCCACCACGACTCAATCAGGATCTGGCCCCCAGGTGCAGCCGACATTAGGAACGAAGCAGGATCGCGGGAATAAAGAATCCGGGCCGCTTTAGCTGTCAGACCTGGAGAAAGCAGGGTGCCGGATTTTTCGCACAGCTGGCGCCGTTAGAACTGAATTTATTCGCTGCCTGAATTCACATTTCGAAATCGGCAGGACGCGTGCAGCTGCGAACGGCACCTTTCGTTTCAGGGCGGCGAGCAGGTCTTCTCGTGGACGCTGTGTGGCCCGCAGGCTCTTGTGCCGGGCAGCGCTTTGTTCGCGGGACGTTTTCCAGGACTGCGCCGGGAGCGCCGAGGTCGTTACGAAGCGTACATGACTTCTCGGTATGAAGCTCGCGTCGGGAGCGGTTTCAGGAAGCGGGCGATGTCGGAGAAAGGAGTCGTTTTGATCCGCACCATACAGCGAGGGAACTTGTAGGTGGCGGGTTGTATTTTTCTGGATGGCGGGTTGCTTTGTTGTGAGCTCGTTATGGGCTCTTCCACTGATTCATGTGTGTTGTCGCAGACGCCCACAGCAGCAGTCGTCGTGCAATAATCAGCGATCAATTTTCCTGGAAGAGTTTTCCGAGACGGAGTGAATTCCAAGCAGGGCAATAACTGCAGCTAACATCCGCCTGCTCGCGGCCAGGAAAGCTGCATATGCTGCTTTGCCGAATCTTTGCATCTGTATAAGGTTTCGGCTTGGCATGCACCGAATTAGTTCTATCAGGCCCAGTTGTACTTATTGCTGTCTTTGGAACCTGCGCAGTTCTGCTCAGTAGTGGACGAATTTCCTTGAGCGGATTGGACTGGCAACGTTCCCTTGCCTCGCTGTGTTGCATGGTTTGCCTGGTTAGTGCAAAGCGACTGCGTTGATTTGGCAGTGTGGTTGTTAGTGGCTATTTATTAGTAAAATAAAAATGGCAATGGAAGGAAAAGATGTTGCTAGCCGTGGCATCTGCCATCGGAAGCTGAAGCACGTAAGCTACGGCTAGCGGGAATAGAAGGAGAGGGATAGGACAAGGGGGAGCCATAGTAAGGATAGAGGTAGGGCTGCAGTGTGCCGGTCGGGTTTTGGGATTAGGGGTGAATTTTCCTTCAGCAGTGCAAATATTTGACACGGATGCGTATGCTTCCCATCGTGTAGCACTACAAACGGCGGTGCCCTGCGTAGAGTCTTCTGACCCGTGAGGCTATTGTTGTTGCAGCTTTTACGCGGCGCAGTCTGCGCCTCCGCATAGTGATTTCGCGTACACAACAGCGAAAGAACGCGCCAGAGCGTCCTTTTACTCAGATTGCGTTTCTCATTCACGTAAGCCGAACTTCTCATGCCGGGGCCGGCTCCGCTTCTGACGAGCGGTGTGAACGCGTCCCGCCGCTGATTACGATCGGGGTCGCGACTTTTCCCCGCACGTCGCCTGCGTGGATAAGATATCGCGCTTACCGGCAGCGATCGAACGCCGATACGTGAGATGAGCGTCGGGGTCCCCTGGTGCAGTTCGTAGCGTGGCCTATACAGCACGGTTTCCCGTCGTTCCCACGTCGCGTTTTACGGTGTTTGTGTTGTACTCCGCTGTGGCGCGGAGTGGCTGCTTTTCCACCGGAGCTGGGGTACGTGGGCGCACAGTCACGAAGGAGCCACGCGAGGAGAGGAGAGAGGGGAAAGAACAAACAAACAACGCTCCTAGCTGTCACCCTCGATGCCAAGCAAATGTCACTGGGAACCATGCACTGTCGCCACGCTCTTGCGAGAACTCTGGGGCACGGGTGTGCACATACAGGGTGCTTCACCTAAGACCTTACACGATTTTAAAAAATAGGCTTTCTGAGTTAGAAGCGCGCTTTCTTCGGCATAGCATTGACAAGGGTGAAATACATAGCTAAGATCTGCTAACTAGCAGGTGCACGCAACTCGTCCAAGTAGCCAGAATCTTTTGGGCCTTAGCGCCGAGGATAATCGTGTTTTCGAATTCTAAAAACTGATATTTATATTACTTACGGTGGGCTACGCGCCTCTCAGTGATTAAGGAGCCTATCAGTAATAGTTAAAAACTTAACTATTCAATGTTAATTAACCAGCCTGCTAGTTGGCACGTCTCAGCTGTATTCTGATATACTGCGCCTCTCAGTGATTAAGGAGCCGATCAGTAATAGTTAAAAACTTAACTATTCAATATTAGTTAACCAGCCTGCTAGTTAGCACGTCTCAGCCGTATTCTGATGTACTACACCACTGACAATCCTATGCCGAAAAAAGTGCTCTTCTGACTCAAAGATCCTATTTTTAAAAATTGTGTAACGTCTTAGGTGAAACACCCTGTATATGAGTTTCGCGCATGTGCGGTTCTTGCCAAGACCGACCTATAGGAGACGACGCTTCATTTGCACCACGCACTGAAAGCCAGTCACAGGAAGCACTTATTGTCATGAGCTTGGTAACCCATTGTGTAACTGCTTTTGCCATTAAGGAACCCTTCTCAAAAGGATGGACGATGCCTTCGTGTGCTTGTCCTTTTTCACTCCCCTCTCTAAAACTTTGTGCATGTGTATCGTAAATTGTGGTGCACAGTCCGCGAGTTATACAAGCTTAAAATTTTTAATTTCAGGCTTTGCTGAATATACATAAATTTCCTTTTCAATAATTACCCCCCCGCGGTGGCTCAGTGGTTAAAGGGACACTGAGGAGAAATTGAAGTTGGCTTGTATCGACAGAGTACCAGCTCCTGATTACAAAAACACCACTCATACTGACAACAAAGCTCTTGTAACGTAGAAAAGAGCAAGAACCAAAATACAGGTATCGCCGCCACAGGCCAAACTCGCAAGTACAAGTGGGATGACGTCATAGGACAAAACAGTGTTGCTAGAACCAATAGTTCTAGCGACACTGGGATACGAGAAGCTACGAATCACTGAGGCGTAGCCAATGGATGCACAAATCTTCTTGACGTCGCCAGATGGCGCCACGTACCCGGCAGCTACGGGAGGGCCTGCAGCATCGGGACCAATCAGCGCCTGCTCACCGGCAGGTGGGCTCCCGGTATTCTGCTAACGGTAACAAGGTACACGGTATGCTAAAGGTGTCTATTTGCGAGAACTTCTTTGAAGACTTCGAGAACGGGACCCATCGTAACGCTGGCAAAACGCCCTGCAAACGTAAACGAAGCGACGGTAGCGACGGCCGCAATAGCCGATAGATGCCTTCATCGTGCGGCCGGCGGTAGCTTTCTTTTCGGCTGCTGCTAGGCCGCACTGCTGGCTACCAGAAATCACGGAGTCTGCGTTATGTCATGTGCACATCATGTTCACGTCACTTAGTCCTGTGTCGTCATAAGAGAATCCCAAGTATGAATCAGAGCGGCGGGAAAAACTTTTTCAACTTCGAATCCAAATTTCTTAGAAATAAATGCATCTTTCGCTGCCGGCCAAGTGGCAACAAAGCCATGAAATGCCGAACTATCGGATTTTGCTTTAAAAAATATATCAATAGAGCTCTCCTCACTGTCCCTTTAAGGCACTCGGCTGCTGGCCCGAAAGACGTGGGTTCGATCCCAACCGCAGCGGCTGAATTTCGATGAAAGCGAAATTATAGATTCCCGTATACTGCGCGATGTCAGCGCACGTTAAAGAACCCCAGGTGGTCGAAATTTCTGGAGCCCTTCACTACGGCGTCCCTCGTAGCCCGAGTTGCTTTTGGACATTAAACCCCAATAAACCAAACCAAACATCTTCAATAATGCGCAATACGGCATGTAGCCCAACGCGATTAAATGTACCGGGTGGAGACCATACGCGGATTATATACCTCAAATTACGGTATATTTTATATGTTTCATTTCATGCCTGGCGTTCACCTCGCGAGAACAATAGTGGATGTGTACTTACCTTACCATGCGCGATGGCTCAATTACTGTATTGTTCTGCTGCTGAGACAAAATGAGATCAAAGTCATCTAACATCCATACGTGATTTTGGCGGTGCACAGATAAGAGCCAAACACAGTTTGTCTTGATGGGTCCGCGCCTCCTTGCAGGCTTTTATGAAGTCAAGGTATTCGTGGAAGCCACAGCAACAGAAGATAGTTAAGCATATTTATGCAGTGCTAGAAACGAATGTGGTTATACACATTGCAATAGCACAAAGTAAGCATTGGAACAGTAATTTTCAACTTGGCTTTAAAAAAGTGCGAATTAACAGTCGATAATGATTAGAAACTGAGCAAGTTTAGCAAGGATGGTGATCTGCAGGATAGCAGTTATGTCCCATAATGTGTCACACGTGGCACAAACTACATCTTACTGTGACGAGTCTTTCCTCCTTTTATCTCTGTGAGGTGCCGTTTTAAGATTGTGCCAGCGCATGAGAAATATTCAGAGCAGAGTTCTAGTTTGTTAACGAGCAGTTCGGTTCTAGCCCCGCAGGTAGAGTTGGTGATTGCGCGTACACCCTCCTTCTTTCCGTTTCGCATACTAAGTTTAGTAATGTCAGCGAATTTGCGACGAAGCATATTGAAGTGTTTATTCTAGGCTAAACTTTCCTCAGAAATGACTCCAAGGCATTTAACCTAGGAGGTGACACCCACTTGCGGGTTTCGCATGTCACTCTGAGGTCAGTAAAAACTTTTAGATCACTGCGGTGACCTGCATTGGAGCCGTGCGAAAGCAAAATGTCCACATACTATATTGACGTCCATGTACTATATCGACACCCATGGCTATTTTGATGTCCAAATTTAATTTTCATGTGTGATTAATTAATTACAGCTCATGAACCGAATTTCTCCCACAGCAAGATTTCATCACGCACTAACATAATCAAATTTTTGCTCATTTATCTTTACTGGACGACTCAATCGTGCGAACAAGTTTTGATGACGGGACATAGTAATAATAGCCCCGGAACTACTGGGCTGAAAAAGAATGGCTCTCCTTTCTCGCGTTGCGGTACTTGTGAAGCAGAGTGTAATAATCCAAATAATTTTCTCCGAATGAATGAATCCAAATGAATTGCTAACATACTTGGAGAAGCGGCCTTTTCCAACGTATTTACCAAAGCAAGGTCAAAGTGTCAGCTGTTGGAGATGCAGGAGGCTTGCTGAGATATGAATTCGCGCAAAAGCCAGCGCTAACGTCGCAACAGCCTAAAATTTCTGTAGCGGTAATCATTTTACATTGGCAGATGATGGAGCAGTTTGGATTTTGCTCTTGGTTTACTGTATGCGCCCGCATAATTTGTGGTCGGTTTTATCGTGCCTGGACATTGTGAAATCGTCAAAATTAACTAATTTATTTATGCTGAAATGATCATTTTCTTAATAAACATTTGTGGTTTTTACATTTTTACAATGACGGGACCATTTTTTGACGAGGTCCTGGCGGTTCGCGACATTTCTCCGGCATTTTCAAAGCCCGGGAATTACGGGGTTAATGAACTGCTAGTTCCAACCGGGCCACGGCCGGACACACATCTGGATGGGCAAGCGAAATGCAAAAAAAGATACAGGCACTCGTCCGTTGAGATTGTGGTGCGCTTTGTAGAACTCAGGTTCGTGGAAACTAAGCCAGGAACCTGCACCGCGTTGTGCCTCGCAGCCCGCTCTAACCTTGGCGTGATAGAAATACGCTCACTTTGAGAACACATCACACTTACTTCTCCCCCAGTCTTATTGGGAATTGTTTTGTTTGCTTTAGAACAGGTGGGGAAGCATTTTACAGACACGGACTGGGTCAGTGTGAATAGGCCACTATCTTCGGCTGCGACGCACAGGAAATACAAATCTCAGCGCATTGCTTGTGACGGAGGATATAATGTGAAAGTTTGTTTTGGTTTAATGGGGTTTAACGTCTCAAAACGACTCAGGTTATGGGGGACGCTACTGGAATGGCTCCAGAAATTTCGACCACTTGTGGTTTTTTTTTTTTAACGTGCACTGACATAGCACAGTACACGGGCTTTAAGCATTTCCCCTCCATCTAAATGCAACCGCCGCAGCCGGGATTGAACCCTCGTCTTTCGGATCAGCAGCCGAGCACCGTCACCATTGAGCCACCGCAGCGACTGAGCGTTTTAAAAGTAGTTACTGACGCATGCGAGAGTGCTAGTTCTAGGCGCCGTTATAAATAAATTGTCGGCAGGAATGCGTTAGCGGGTTGGGAAAGAACACACTCCGCTCTTTTCAAGTTTCTTGTTTTTAAAATAACACGAGTACAACTGCTGCATTCTCTCTCATCTTTATTTTCCCGACAAGTGGTGCTGACTTCGTGTGTGCTGTGATGAGGCAGCTGGTTCCTGTTGTTGTCATGCTGCTGCAAGATGTAAAATTTAGAACTGCAGGCGCTGAGAACAATAGTTCGCAACTTTTATATAGCGATTCGGTTCTTTTCTTTAAAACCATTTTCTGGCTCGAGTTTTGTTTAGTTTCCAAAGGTTTACCAGAATTTCACAAAAAGGCTTCGTGTGTGAGTTATGATGATGATGCGCCTCCTATGTATTTTAGCCCATGTTTCGGAACCCTTTTTCTCGGGATTTACTAGGGGTAGGGTATTCATGTCTTTGTAATTAGCTGGTCTCACACTTTTTACTGTCACAGAATTTTAGTTTGACCACCTTGTTCTTTCTTTTTCGAAAGGAGGGTGGGGTGGGAGCAGCAGTTTATTTTCTGGACATACCCAAAAATAATTCCGAGGACACTTAAGACTGCTTGTGGGCTGTGAAGACGAAAGCATTAGTGTGTCATTGTGAGCGGTCGACCTTGACGAAGGTTGCACACTTTATAAAGATTGTGTGAAGTGCTAGGTGAAGCACCCTGTATATCTGATAACTAGTGGCACCTGTTGTGAAACCAAGTCATTGCCTTGAAAAGTGCCAGCAGTCCAACTGCGATCCAACTGCAGAGCACAAAATTGATTTAAACACACTAAAACATGTTATTGTCCCCAATAAAAAAAAAAAGCAAGGTGTCTGCCGTGCGACAATACGACCACTCGATGCGAGGAGTGCGACCCTTGTGTCTTCATGAAACGTTTCGAATTACTTCGTACTAGTGCATCAGTACATGTGGCCGCTTGCCAACATGTGGTTGCAGGTTTGGGAAATAGTGTCCCACTTTTTCTCAGAGAAAATTGAAAAAAAAAAAAACACATTTTACGTGACGCATCTTTTTTCCACTTTTTTTTTTACTATGTGTTTGTAAGTTTATGCTTTCATGAGTGAAAAGCCAGCAACTTGCGGTTGACAGCAGACGAGTATTGCCGCACCTGCACAATTACTGGACCTAGCAAGCATGAGAATGAGTGAGGCTGTGGTTGTTTGCCAGGCGGAGTGCCTGTGCTTTTAGGAGTTTTAAAGGATGCGAGAAGGTCAGTAGTGCAGTTGTGTAGCTTCGGTAAAAAAGGTAACGGTAACGTTCTATAAGTAAATGGCACTTTTTTCCGTTTCTTTAACCTTTGCAGCACATTACTTTGGTATGCTATTACGTTGCGTGCTGCATAAATGTCGCTCGAATTGCACTCGCAAAAGTAAAGCTTGCACTCGCAACGCTCGACAGAAAATGATTTGTGAAATGCTTTTGCAAGGGTCATAGAATGCGTGCTTGTGACATTGTTCACAGGGCGCAACATCAGTGGCTCATGGGCTCATGGAGCCATGCCAGATTTTGTGTTGTTGGGCCGGGATCCAGATGCGCTTTTTTTTTTCCACAACTTCATGAACTCTATTTTGATGAAAAATATAATAAATAAACGGGGACGGAAGCAAGACACACTAGTACTATTCAGACAGCCTTCCGCATTGGTAGCAATAATAACAGTTATGAGCATGTGGCCTGTTTCCTTGTCAAGGGAATTAGAACTTTTTATTTTTAGAGAGTTTCGTTATTTTCGAAGCATTATAGGTTTTCTGTAGGGCTTGCTTCTGCCAGAGTATTATTAAAGGGACATTGAGGAAAACTCTATCCAGTTATTGTTCTCAGTAAAAGTTGATTCTCGGGTTCTTTTGGGTGACGCAATTTTCTGAGAGCAAAAAAACAACAAAAATACAGCTAAGAAAATTGAATTTAAACAATTTCTCACTGTTCGATTTAAACTAAGTAAACTAAGCAGCAGTGTTCAAAGGAAAGCATGCCAGCAGCTGAGCATGTACTTGTCCAAGAAAGAAATTTTTAAGCGTAAATTGCCATTGCTCAGCAGCTGTGCTGTGCTGTGTTTCTGTCTCTGTGGAATGACATAATCATCATTAGGCTGGTTATTACTGGCTTATTGACATGAGGGACCTCTCTTTGGGGAGTCGAGATCCAAAATACCTGGCAGCGAAAACGTTAGACTGTGCGAGCCTCTCAGGAATTCAGCATTGTGTTTTGCTGTCAGCAGTGACATTTCCATCCTTGCAAGCAGAAAAATGAAAAGCTGAATCTGATGTCTGTACCACACTGAAGATGCACAAATATTTCTGAGAATAGAGTGTCCGGCTAGGCTTTTTTGTTGCCTCAGAGGTGTGAACTTCATTGTGGCACAGGTTTGCCAGGCTGTTGCATTCAGTATCCCATTTGTCTTGCTGCTGTTGCTAGGTGGTACAGTCGCAAGCAAAAAATATTAGCATAGATCACTGACGATCAGAATCGGGATATCTCACCACGCGGCGCTGCGGTTTGCAAACCTGCCTATCGGGCCGTTTACATGTTTGCAGCCTAGGGGGGGGGGGGGGGGGGGGGGACGGCAGGAAGTAAGCTTTATCAAGCATGCACCGCCCGAGGTTTGTAGTGCTGACCCTACGTGACTGTGCATGCGGCATTTATTTTGGCTCGGTTATCATGAGCAAAGATGTCCGATGGCTTGTCAAAAGGAACTCACGGGAACAATAGATGATAGCCCTGCTTTTAGTCAGTAATTCTGCTGGGTCGTGGCAGTCCGCTGAACTCCCTAATACCGTAGAATGGGAATCGTCCGGCACTCTCGTTATCAGCCTCTTCGCCACCCGCAGCGCCACGCATTTTCATTCCAGCGCTCCGGTGTTCCGTCACGTGTGCTAATCTTTTTTACTCGCGACTGTACCAAGGTATAGTTGGGTGCTGTCCTGAATGGTTGGTCATGTGAAGCATGCATTGCTATGTTTAGTGCATGGTTTGGCACAAGCTGACCTAGACTAGCTTATGCAGCATAAGCGAGACTGGCGGTGCCTCCTGTGAGGCCCAAAGTTTTTTTGCTGTGAGTTAGGCCCATTACTGACTCTATTCTTCCTGGTGCACTTGTGTATGCAGCAAAACCTGTCCATCGTCTGACCATGCTGTACCTGGCCAACGATGTGCTTCAGAATGGCCGCCGGAAAGGAGTTCAGCAATTCGCGGATTCATTTGGTGATGTCCTACCTGAGCACACTCCGCTCTTTAGAGATGAGCGAATTACAAAGCAAGTGGACAGAGTGTTCAGCATATGGGCTGAACGTTCAGTTTTTTCTGCGGACTTCACGACAAAGCTCAAAGAAATCCTGCGTAAGTTGACTTGTTGCGTGTGTGGGAGCTGCATAGGCGGAGTCAACGTTTATGGATACTTTTTTAGTTCCATAACTCCTCCTCTGAAAGCGGGCGCTGCTTGTACCCGGGCGGTGAGAGGGCGCTGCAGTCGAGGTTTGCGCGGTCGCCGGCGCGCGCGCGCGCTGCTCCTCTCCTGCAGTTACTACTTAGCCCGTGCGCGGGGTTGTCGTTGCCTTTTTTTGTCCATTTGTGTTCCTGTGCGCTCTGCGAACACGTGGTCCCCATCGTGCACTCAGAACAACAAACGCTGCTGGCCGTGAAGCAGCTTTCGAGCGCGACGATGCCCACTTGCTTCGTGCCCGGCTGTACCAGCGGGTACAAGAGCAACCCGGAGAAACGCCATCCGTACGGAAGCAAGACGAAATATCAAACTCATTGCATCAAATCAAACCGCTGAGTCCCTGAGGGTGACATTGATGTCAGTGCTGTCCATTATAGACTTCCTACACAACAAGAGCCTCAGCTATATACTCACAGCGAAGTTAAACCAAGACCCGCTTGAGGTAATTATACTGGCACGTTGAAAAAGCCTAGAAATGCTCATATATAATGTGTTTTTTTTTAATTCAGAGATTCTTTGGCCTAGTGAGGTCATTAGGAGGTGACGAAGACCACCCTACAGTGACCAAGTTCAGCCAATTATTTAGGCTGCTTTCTTTTACATACCTGTTGAAGTAGCTGTGAAAGGGAACTGTGAGATGGAAACTGATCGTGTCTTAATTAGTGTCTTCGAGAGCCTCGGAGAAAAGCGTCGCGATGCCCTCATCCAGAAAAAGGCTAGAAAGAACAGATCTGGCAGGAGCTGTTGGCGATACTTTTCAGGGACCTCTCCGATGCCTCCAACGACCACAGATACAGTGTTCCATCACCAGAAGAAACAGCCTTGTACTATTTGGCAAGCTATGTGGCTTTCAAAATGAAAAATAAAGCGCAATATGAACTCTGTGACGCAATGTGACGCACTTGGCAGGCAGGATTCTCTGCCGCGTGAGGCTATGCTCATTATTGAGCGCGAGTATGTTAGTGGCAGTCTCGCGTACCCTTCCGAAAAGATGTTTGCCTGTGTAAGTGCGGTAGAGGGTGCTATAAAACAGGCTTGAAAGAGCGAGTTGTTCGGCAACCTGTTTTGGAACGTGCTGGATTCTCCGGTAAAAAATGTCACGAATGGTGTTGGTTTACCAGAGCATGCTGACGTGTTCACAGCTCAATTAATTTACTTTTATTTAGTGACGCGCATGCACTTCTTTTCGCGAGCAAAGTGCTTGGAAAATAGTAGCGCCGTTAGAGCTCAAAAAGAGCGAAAGTAGGCGAAGCTTGTCTGACAAATTAGTTGACAGCAAATCTGTCAGCAACGATATTTAGTGGATTTGTGAATAAATTTTTTCTATTTAAATGCCAACGGCATTGAATTACTCTTGCATTTCGCCTACACTGGTATCGAACCCGAGGCTTTCGGAAAGCAGCCGCGGGCCGTAGCCACCGAGACAGCGGCGGGTTTTATTTGCACCAGTATTGCTGTAATAAAACGTAAAAGTACTTTTGCGCGAAATGCGAGACACAACAGCCAGTCGCGAAAAACTGGTTCGGCGGATAATCCGATTCTATTGAAGTAGCAAGGTTAGGTTCATCTCACGAGAAGCAGAATCGAAGCATGCATGCATTTCGTCATTGCCCGTACAAAACGGCCGCTTGTGACACGGCTCAGAATACCGCCCTTAAGTTCGCATACGCGCTAAGCACACCTATGTTCTGAAATACCTCCGGGCAAGAGCCGGAAACAAAAAATAGCAGTCGCGCAGCGATGATTCGAATGCGAGTGCTCGTGCAAAACGCTGCACGCTAGCAGACGACTCTCACTCTCCTAGCTCAACCCGCGATTGCAGCGCCGCGGTGGCGGAGACGGCGACCGGCCGCCTGCTCCCTACGGGCGCTGCGAGGAGTTATGGAACTAAAAAAGTATCTATAAACGTTGGGCGGAGTGGCAGATGTGGACCATCTGCACGCTTTGTTGTGCTGTTAGATGATAGCGCTGCTTTTAGTCAGTAATTCAGTAATGCGAGAGCATTGTATGGCTCATTGGCATTGAAACCCTGCATTGTTGTCTAGCGGTAGTGGTCTGAAAACCCCATTGACGTCACCATGGCCTTGCATGACATTGGCAGTAGACCATAAGATAGTAATTGGTGATCATAGACAATGAAGCAGAGACGTTAGACGAGACTGTAGTAGTTAGTGGGAGTGATAGTGGTAGTTTTGGAATGATAAAGGACGTTATTAAATAATGATGTGGGTCATTAATGGCAATGGTAATGGTAAAGACCTTTATGGTAAAGGCATTTAGGCCAAAGGATGCTTTCGCATTCACAGCATGTAAGGACCTTAAACGCTCACTGTAACTTATTACTTCTCCCTCTGGAATTCTTGTTATTTATTCATGGTTGCAGTGTTGTATAATTTACTGCGAGTAAATCCTGTTTATAGAGAGATGTTGCCTCGTGAGTAAATAATGGACGTGACTATGCCTCGCCTAACCGTTATAGATTTGTTTTCGTCTATTGCTTGATAGTTGTTCAGATTGCTCTTGCTGTCGCTTGCTCAGAGCCATAGCAGAGACTGATTTTTGCATTGTGAAATACACTGCTTTAGTTTTAAGCCTATTATTCATTGACGTCTGCAAAGGTATGTCTAATGTGGCTCTATTGATTGCTGTCCTTTTTTGGTGAATGCATCAAAAACAGAGGGACACAGGAGCTGCCTGTATGCATTAGCAGTTGCTGAGCAGTCAAGTGCTTCCAGTTCTTATGTCATTTGTTACATCACAATGTCATGTCAGGGTCTTGATGACAGCTAGGTTCCTCTGTTTGTTTGAAATCATGACGTGGCTGTGGCCTGAAGGTGTCTGGAACCAGATATCAGGCAATGCGTATTTTTATGCTTGTTTAAGCTTACAACTTCCGTGTTTCCTGTTTTGTTTTGGGTAAGTTATTTTTGTACACTCATTATTCTTGTCTTTATTCTCCAGTAAATTTTTTATAGAAGGCTTCTTAAAATCGAGGCTCAAACTTCAGCTTCAAAAGTTTCAGTTTGTTGCTTGCACTATTTTTACTATGTGAAGATTGACATTAGCAGTGAGGTTTCCTGAAATAACTTAGAAGGGCAGCAGCAAATATTCCAGCTGATTGTCTTTTTCTTTCTTGTGGGGGAGAGGCATATATGGTAGAAATTTCACTCTTAACTACGAAAGTGACACAGTATATCCTTCGAAGTAGTTTTAGCTTCCAGTTGCCATGAGTCCATTGTTCAGCTTGATTTTATTGTTCGGTGGTTTTGGTGTCTGTTGATATAAATTTAGCACTCGGTTTTGATTGCCACCAATCTCACACTCAGCATGTCGTTATTGCGTGGCTGTTTCAGCTTCAGTTGCAGCAAGTTCATTGGCTAGCGTGGCGTAGTACTTTTTGATTTTACACCTTGCAAATGCAGTGCCCGGCACTGTCGGCTTTGTTGTTTAAGTAAACCAAGTGCACAGCATGTGTATTGTTGCTACACTTCACCTGCCATGAACCCAATGCTTAGTGTAAATTACAGCAGGTCAGCATGCCTGTATGTTAAGTTGGTAGCACCTTTATTGATGATTGCTTGTTTGTGGATGCCAGTATTGGGCTGTGATCACTAAGTCAGTTTGCATTGGTGTGAAGGAAAAAAAATAAACATTCAGACCTCTAATACCCTTACTTTAATATTTGGAGCTGTTCTTGGGCCAGACCTGATGTATATGCATTGACTGATTCATGGAATCTCTTGCAGATGATCAGTCTGGTTCAAAGCACTCTGGATCCCATCACTCTAAATCAAAGCACCAGCACCACGCCTCTAGTGATGGTGAGTAGGCTTGTAATTATGTCTGTTAGCTACAGGGAGCTGTCAGAATTTCTTGTGCATGTGAATGAAGGATAGCCATTCCAAAAGCCCTAGCAGTGAATCAAAATCCTTTTCGTAATGCAGTTGTTCATTCAGTGGACTGCTGTTCAGAGAAAAGAAATGTCCTTCATGCTTTGTGAAATATTGACTTACTGTTATGCTGTGGAAAAGAGCCCTGGGCTGGTATGATCCCAGCTGTTTGTTAAAATGCAGGTGTTTTTAGGTTTGGGCTTTCGGGCTGATGTGTTCTGTGTTATGTTACAATTAGTATCTGTTTTTGTGTAGACACAATGAGAAGCCTGTTTGCAAGTTTATCATTGTCTCAGCTAGCAGGCAGAGTTTGATAGCTACACTGCAAAAAAGTTGTTAGCGGCAATGACTTTCTACAGTGCCACTTGCATGTGTGGTGTTGAGTGTGCTAGTGTTTGTCTTGCAGGTCTCACTGGATCCTGCAGCAAGGGCAGAAGCTGTAGCAGTGCTTAATATCTGTTAATCTTTGAATGGCCACCGAGTATAAGCTTAAGTTGCCTGTATCAGTAGATTACTGCATTTTAGTGACAAAGGTGCTACTTTAACTGAGAACAGAGCTTTCATAAGCTAAAAAAGGCCATAAAATGAAATACATGTGTTGCCATGACCGGATGATTTTGCAACTAAGGTGCAGTGCATCTAGGCAGTTTTTGGGCATGGATCTCAGAGGCTTGACAAGACCGCCATTCACTTCAAGACAGTGATCACGGAATTCCTTTCCGTGTAGACACCATGAGTCTGAATTGAGTTGCAAGAAAATTTTTTAGCGTAATTTTGTCTGAAACAAATGCGGACAGATATTGACATATCCCAAAAGAGCTATAGAATAAGTTTGTACTGAAAACAAAAATTTGACCTCAGTGTTCCTTTAATTGGCAGTGCATGTGTTGAGACGCTCTTACAAAGAATTGTCATTTCTAACACTTTTTTTTTACTTTGATGTTTGAAGCTGCAGGCGGAGAGAAAATAAGCAAGGATGTTAACAAGAAAGGTGAGATTGTTTTGTATGCACGGAAATTAATTTTCTAGGGCATGAAAGTGTGAAAATACATTGAAGACTGCTTTGCAGTGATGCAAAACTATCGGAAAATTGACTATCGATAGTATCGATAGTTTATTTGAAACTATTGATAGTGTAAAAAAAAAACTATCGATAGACTGTCGATAGTATTATCGATAGTCTACTATCGATAATACTATCGATTCTACTATCGATGATATTACTATCGATAGTGAAACTGTCTATGGTAAGACTGCGGATAGTAGCAATATTGATATTACGCATTTATTGGCCAGCGATATAACCAAACATTTGCGATACCTGATTGGTTTCACGGTCTCATGAGGCTTAACGTCCAAAAGAGACTCAAGCTATTAGGGATGCCATAGTGGAGGTCTCCGGGTAAATTTCGACCAGCTGTGGTTCTTTAACGTGCAATGGGGCAGTTCGGAAAAATACCTGGAACTGCATCTGGTGCAAGAAAAATTGCACAAGTTGTGCTGGCTTACACGACAACATCGTGCACTGCAGATGTCGCCTTGCTGACGTAACCGCTGCAGCAACGCTTTTCACACAAATGCTTCGCAACTAGGACATTCGCATGCTAACATTTTATCCAGCAACTTATGTAGAGAACATATGCAGAGCTCGGTGATGCGTAGGCCACGAAGACGGGCGAGTCCTGTCAGTTACTCATACATCACCTTCATACCACACACTCGGGAAACCAAGTTTAGGATGCAGTGGGTGCTCATGGTTGGTTTTTATAGAATCGATAGTACCATATATAACAAATCGTATCAATAGTTTTCCATAACTCCTGCTTTGCACAGAGGAATATGATACCGCCGCCGCGGTGGCTCAGCGGCTATGGTGCTCGGCTGCTGACCCAAAAGACGCGGGATCGATCCCGGCCGCGGCGGCTGGAATTTCTTTGGAGGAGAAATTCTAGAGGCCCGTGTACTGTGCGATGTCAGTGCACGTTAAAGATCCCCAGGTGGTCGCAATTTCCGGAGCCCTCCACTACGGCGTCTCTCATAGCCTTAGTCGCTTTGGGACGTTAAACCCCATAAAAAAAAAAAAAAAAAGGAATATGATACCAGGTACTGTAAGTCCAATAGAAGATGGTGTTTATGGATGGCATTTCAGTAATAGCTAACTTTTGTCACTCCATTTTGTGCTGCAGTGCTGGCATTTTTTATAGTTTCTCTTTTCACTTCTTTAATTAAGCTGCTGATGCCTTCCCTTGAAAATGTATTTGTTTGTTTGTTCATTATTTACTTTGGAGAAGATCTTTGGAAGCCTCACTTTCTAGGTGTACCATCAGTCACATTGCTGAATCTCCATATTTTTTTTTTTACCTAATATTTGAAAAAGTTCGCTAAGCCTAGTCCTTTTGCATTGAAGGCATTTTATAATGAGAGAAACAGCTTTGTCTAATAATTGCTATTTTTAATTTCCTAGTTGCTCGTTTATGATGAAAAAGAGCATACAGCTACCGTATCTTCCAGTATATAAGCCGCATCTGTGTATAAGTCGCAGCTTCCTGTGAACTGCTGTTTTTTTCCCAAAAAAATCACATACACATTGCACAGGTGTATGAGACGCACTTGTTCATTCACTAAGTGCTATAAAAATGCGCTGGGAATTCCTTCATCAGAGTGAGTGTGTGATGAAAATAGACGGTTGTGGCACCTGCTGTGTGCAGACGGTTCTCAAGCTGTGGCCTGCGAGCCCTCTCTTGTTCTGCCTGTTTTATTGGCTTCATCAGCCGGAGCACTTTCTCAGCTTGCTCAACCCCCGGACAATTTTTTTGTTCCTTGTCCTGATTCCCACTGTCCTGAGCATGTTCAATTGCATGCAACTTGAATTTTGCATCATAGCTCCTTCGCTCATAGGTGGCGTCATGTTGAGCAAGAACAGCTTAATACACACGCAATGCCAAATGGATGTAATGGTGAAATCGAAACTGTCAGAGATACATCCTGATTGGTTGGATTGGATGCAGCGGCGGCATGCGCCTCATGCCGCTGTCACATTCAATTTGGTTGTGTTTAGGTTATGTGACTGTACCCATAAGTTAACATTTTAAAAATAACTTGTTTTTTTTCCTTTCTTACATATCGGTTTTCTTTTCAAACATAGTTTCTGGGCATGGCAGAAGGATGTGCGCAGCGGTGCGTCTTTTTTCGTTGTGTATACACAAGTTATACCGTTGTGTATGATGCACTGAAAAATAAAATGCAAAAAAAGAAAATGCGTCTTATCCACCGGAAATTACGGTAAATATTCGGCTCTATTTACTGGATGATTAACAAAGGCCCATCTGCATTGCTGTTTCTTCTAATAATAGCGGAATGAAAATGCTGGTGTAGCCGCTGCGGTGCCTCATTGGTTATGGCACTCGGCTGCTGACCCGAAAGAGGTTGGTTCGATCCTGGCCGCAGTGGTCGAATTTCGATGGAGGAGAAATTTTAGAGGCCCGTGTACTGTGCAATGTCAGTGCACGCTAAAGAACCCCAGGTGGCCGACGTTTCTGGAGCCCTTCACTACGGCATCCCTGAGTTGCTTTAGGGCATTAAACCCCATAAACCAAAACACCGGCGTTTAGATTGTAAAAATTTGTGGAGAGCTAATACTGTTGCTTCATGGTTGTGAGCGCATACTGTGCCGATGGACAGGGAGCTTTTTTTTTTTTTTTTGAAAGCTGTGTACAATTGTATTTCGATTGTGTTGTTTGTACCTACTGTTTGCAAAAGGTGGTCGCGTTTTTGTTGCTGGGCCTTTCTTTTACCATTGAATGCAGCTATAAAGTCGGAAGACTTGTGTAAGTAGGGTCATTAAGGAATCTTGGAATGCCCAGGGTGTTCCCTAAAATGCAATGTGAACTTCCGAAATTTAGGTGGTTAGGGAGAAGCACTTTTGCAAGCAGTGGAAATGTATTGGTAGGGCAGAACAACACAGTATGTGTCCGCACAGTTGTCACTCATTCATGTTAATGTGGCGAGGTTAGTGGTGTTTGTGTCTCATAGCGACACTCTGCCCTACCACAAAAACATTTTTGGCTGGACGTCGCTTGTAAGGCTCCCTCCAGTTTTTGAAACATTTCTATAGACTGACAAGCGGGGGTAGGTATAAGTCTGTAGGCATAAGGCCTTGTAGGTATAAGTCTGCCAAAAGCAGTCATCCAGGAAGTAATGGTGTGGCTTTCGAGATCAGCAATGAAGCTTGGTTTCACAAGCATATTTGTTTGAGAGCTGATGGTATTGATCTGAAAGCCTGACTAGGTATGTAAATGGTCTATGTTGTTGCCTACAGAGAGTGGCAAGCCAACCAATCCTGAAGTGGAGAAGATCATCCTGGAGTTCAAGGTGTGTTTGACATTTGTCACTTTGAGCTTCTTTGTGTTTTTGTGTTTGAGAGCAGTATGCTCTGACATTTGCCAGCAGTGGCACAAGAGATCTGGTGGCCTGCAGTCTGGCCCCTATTCTGGTCTGCGGTGCAGACTGTGTGTTGTGATAGTCTGTGCAATCACAGTGGAAACATGCACACACATTCAAAGAACAGGCTTAAACCACATGAAGTAAGCAATGCAGTTTCTGTCATTTTTCCTACCTGACACATTATGAAATGAAAACCTGTAGTATGAGCTGTAGAGAGCACAGAAATGGCGAGAACCATGAGAAATGCTAGCCTTGCAGTATTCTGATTTGCTCACTGTTGGAATCTGGTTTGGTCTGGCAAGTATTTGTGATGTGTATATGGAGTTTGCCAGTGCATTCAAGTTTCCACACTAGAAATGCAAAAGTGATTCGGCATCTGTTTTCACCATAAGATGTCTGTGAAATGATTTTTGAATACTTCTTTGCAAGTTGTTTGTCGATTTTTGGTTAAGTTTCCATGCCAAGAACATGAAAGTGTATCGGCATCATTTTTGACGATGAAGATTTCCATGAAAAGATTTTGCTAGTTGTTTGTCAGTTTTTGATTAGAGTTTTCTTCATTTGGTCTTAAGTACCATTTTCGTGATTGTATTTTCAGCCTGAAAAAGCCATTGAGAAGATCAATAAAATGAAAAAGATCGAACTTGAGACGAGCACCAAGTTGACAAACTTGACAAGTCGTAACATGGATGTCTCAAGCTCGGAAGTTCTGCGAAAGTTTAAAGGTATGTGCTGGAAAAAAGGACCGATCTAACTGTAACAGACATACAGTGAGAATTCTTACACGCATTTTGTAATTGGTGCCTTGATTCCATATGTTGTATAACTACTTATTTTTGTGTCTTCGAACGGCATTTTTTTTATTTCTGATGTAGCGCCCTTTCTCAGAGAATATTCAGTTCTAAAATAAAAACCCTTTCCTTCATTGACACTACCTCTGTGTCAGGGTATGTCTAGAAAAGAGAACTGCATGCAGCTATTGCTGGCATGTTTAGCAAAAATCTGGATGAAGGGAAGCGGAGGGAACAAACTCAGAGTGGTGGCATGCAGAGAGCAGATTTTGCATTGCACTCTGTACGCAAACTTTGCCAGCTTAGATTACAGAGATGGCATCTTCATCGTGCCAAGTCTGCTGTGTTCACTGCTTAGTGATGATGCCTTTTGATATTGCAAGCAGACCGCAGCCATGGCCAGCAGTTCCAGAAAGACTTTGACGAAGCAACGCGGTGCCTGGAGGAGTACATCAAAGCTTTGGAGAAGGAGGTGGCCGAGCGAAAAGAGCTGATCAAAGCGCTGGAAGATGCCAAGGTCTACTATGACAGCCAGAATGGAGAGGCCCGCGTTGTAGCTTCGGTGGGTAATGGAGTCTACGCTCATTTAACTTCGCTTGCCTTGCTAAACTTGGATTATTTCGAACAAGGTGTTAAGTACTGAAAGGCTAAGGATTCCAGCACTTGACTTGCGGAACTGGAGTTGGGTCTGTCAAGGAGAAACCAGGACAATCATCTGTGGTGGTAGTTTGTCTCTGGGTCTATTGTGGCATTCTTGGAGCTTCGAAAAAGAACTCTATAAGTTTCCGGTATAACTAGTTGACTTGGCTTTACCCCCTAACAGACACATTCCCCCCCCCCCCCCCCCCTTTCAAAAAAAATGAAACTAGAACGGACATTTAGTATCTGTGCCACCATTTGCCAGCAAACGAAAGACATGCTTTGGACGAACCCAACTCACCTTATTCCAGACACAGAGTGACAGAAAACACACGACAGGCTGGAATCATTAGCCAGAAATGACAGTTGGTTTATGTCGGACATGGCTCGTCTCAAATCCACTCGGGAGGGGGGGGATGTTAGGGGGCACGGCTTTCAACACGAGCTTTCTTATTGTTTGATGGAATTTGATAAAAACATTTTCAGCGTGTTAGTAACGCTTTAAAACTTAATTGCGCAAAATTTCAGCATTATATCTAAAGAACCTTGCTTTCTACAAATTTTTTTCTCTTCTGAATGCTTGCTGCACATGATGACTTAGATTTTTTTCCACTAACGCAACTTTTTGTTTTTATTTTTTACAAAGCAATTTGCATAGACATGCCAAAGCTGTAAACAAGATGTCACACCAAAAATCTACAATCCAAAATTCAAAACCATGGTTGTCGTTGCACATAGTAGAGTTCTTTGAGTCCAACAAAATGAAACAGAGCCAAAATAAATAAAGCATGTGAAGCAGCCTGCTGCACAAGGTGAAAATCTAGACAGAAAACTGAAACTGAGAAAAATGCTATTTTTTCTAGCATTTTTCTGCTATGCAGTGCCACCGGGGGTTAAAAAAATATTTTTAGGATACTTTCTGGTGGATTTCAGCATTGAAACATCGGGACAGCATAGAAAAACTATGCGTACAAGCATATACATTGATTTTTAAAAAAATCTCTTTCTCAGCTCATTTATATAGCAATTTGAAAGCTGCTTCCCCATTTAAGCGGGAATGGGAACAATATTGGGTGCTGTTTTTCCGCAGGTGCATGTTTTTGTCATGTCTGTTACATAACTAAGCATGCCATAATATTAGGTTAATATTCACTTGCTGCAGTGCTCGTAGCACATTCTCCAAATCACATGATGGCCACTGATTTCACTTAAATGTACCATGTTGCAAGTGAGAAGAAGCTGCTAGCTAAATATTGTGCCATTCATTTTGGCCACTGGGCTGATTATTTGTGCTGTTGCAGTTTTTTTTTTCTTGTCTTACAAACAAAAACTCGCTGAATTTTATGTCCTCAGAATTTAAAGCACATCAAGTTTTGTTAGCGCAATGCACTATCAGAGACAAAGTCCCTGAGACAAAGTCCCTGAGACAAAGTCCCTGAGACAAAGTCCCCAGGGCACGTGACCTGCAACCAAAACATAACATACAGATTTGTTATCAGCCTGTCCCTGCAGATCTTATTTATGGAGATGAAAGTTGTTACTGCGTTCACTGAAGTGTGTTAGTGAAATCAGCCTAAGATTTGCACACTCCATATTTATAAGCCAAGATGAGTTGTGTGTACTGGAGACTTTTGTCTCCAGCAGTACGTGTAAAAAGTTTGGGTAAGAATTCGAGTGTTTTAGAAATGTCCAGTGGAGGCTTGAATTATTTTTCGTGCAGTCACATGTTTACTAAGTAAATTGTTATTGTCATGCTGGCCAACTGTTAGTTTTCCAGGTTAAAGCAAAGGATGAGAATATGCTGTGACCTAGGTTACTTTCGAATTGTGTCTCAGTCGTAGGTACGAATTGCGCACGAAAGACACACACAGGAAAAACACGAGGGAGACTGAAAGAGTGCATATATTGCGCTCTTTCAGTCTCCCTCGTGTTTTTCCTGTGTGTGTCTTTTGTGTGCAATTCGGACCTACAACAGTATGCACCAACTCGCCCAACAAGAAGTTCTTAACTATGTGTCTCAGTCATCCGGTGGTAAGATTTTCTCCACTGCTTGAACATGTTCGGAGGAAGAAGAAAAGGAGGTTCCGCTCCGGCCGCCTTTCGGTATTGTCACCGCTTCTCGGCTTCTTTTCATGCGCACCAAACGCCCTAGAGACTCGCCTCTTATGTTCAACGTTTCCTAAAGGTGAGCACTTTCCGACCGCTACAGCCATTATAAACGCCCTAGAGACTCGCCTCTTATGTTCAACGTTTCCTAAAGGTGAGCACTTTCCGACCGCTACAGCCATTATTCGATCCCGTCCTCTTTTCTGACCGCACCGACGTCGTAAAGTTCGCTCCTCGCCAGCCGCCGTGCTGGGCCTCGCCTCACTGGAGGCTAGGCCTATCACTGGCAGCGCACCTACCCCAACAGCCATGGAGGTGCAAGAGCAGAGCGACAACCTCGACCCTGAAACGTCCAGACCCAGTGAGTGGACCGCAGTACTGCGTGCATACCAGGTTCGAGAACGAAGCCCGAAAACCCTGGTTGTACCCCACCAAACAGCCAGCCATGTCCGCCGTCGGTGCTCATGCTGAGGCTGCCCCTGCACCCTTTAGGCCGACGTACCGTGCTCAACAGCAACAGCTGCACGTGTTGCACGCAGTCTCGCAGCGATGTAAACACCTTGCTTCACTCCTGCCCGGCACTATACGGGTAGTTTTTCGATCGAGAGGCGGGCTTTGAACGGAGCCATGGCGCAGCCCCTTATGCAAGCCCTGCAAGTCACCGCCGATGGCCAGGACCTAGGGGACTTTCACCTCCGGATCCACCCTACGAACAGCACATTCACCGTCGCTACCCCCCAGGAGACAACCGCCCTGCACCTCGTCCAACTCAAGGAAGTGGTTCTCCAAGGGACCAGTTGCCCTGTCGCCGCCTACATCGCACCGCTGCCCGCAGCTGTATGTGGAGTCGACTCACAGGCCTACTGGGTGGAAACCCCGGAGCAGATGCTGCGGGACCTCGAGACCCGCAACGCGGACGCTGATATTATCGCAGCACGCAGAATGGGGAGAGGAGTTTCGCAAACTCTTTGAAACTAACATTCTGACTTTATTGCTTTGTGGGTCATCCTTTATCATTAACCCAACTGTTAGTCATTCGCAAGTAGTTGCCGCAGTTAGACTGCAATGAAAAGCATCAGAGAAGTGGCCTTTAGTGACAGTGATTTTTGTTGCATCACCGCCTTAACATATTTGATGGAATGATTGTGCTTTTTGTTCATTTGAATATACATTGAAGCTCTTTTTCATTGAAGCGTATGCGAAACCATCGCTGCATTTGGCCAGAGGTGATGTATTGGATTGAAATCGCAAAACCGCTTCTTTTAATATACAGGCATCTGCGTATTCAAAGTTGTCTAGTTAGTTATCTGGAGTTTAATGGCGCAAAAGCAACTAAGGCAATGATGCACCAAAAGTTGTCTGAAAGTGCACTAATTGTGTCATCATTGCTGCTGCTTGACCAAAGTTATTGGTAGCAGCCCATTGTGTTGTAGATTTTTCACTTGTTTTGAGAAACTAATTCCACTTTCTGGTCTTGGTTATACCAGGTGTCAAAGCTAAATGTAACCAAGCTTTTAAAAAACGCGGGATGTCCTAGCCGTCTGAAACCAACTGAGGGTTGTTTAGAGTCGCGTGACCTAGTCTGCAGTATTTTTTTCGTTCTTCAAGGTTGACTAATTAGTTAAGCTTAATTAACTAACTTTTTGATTATTGACTTGAGGAACAAAGTGTCAACGGAAAAGTTGTAGATCACTTTCAGATACAGCTTCCTGAGAGATTTGCAGCAAAGTAATATTTACGTAAAGTAGTTTTTTTAACCTGTACAATAAGAAAAAGCTTCCGCATGACAACAGGTGACAGGTGTCAAAGCTAAATTTTATTTTTTTTTTATTTATTTATTGATACTGCGATCTTTTACAAGACCTTCGCAGGGTGGGCACACAATACATAAATTCTGGAAACAAAAACGACCTCAGGAACAAGCAAACAATACACGAACAATTGATCAACAATGTAACCAAGCTTTTAAAAAACGCGGGATGTCCTAGCCGTCTGAAACCAACTGAGGGTTGTTTAGAGTCGCGTGACCTAGTCTGCAGTATTTTTTTCGTTCTTCAAGGTTGACTAATTAGTTAAGCTTAATTAACTAACTTTTTGATTATTGACTTGAGGAACAAAGTGTCAACGGAAAAGTTGTAGATCACTTTAAGATACAGCTTCCTGAGACATTTGCAGCAAAGTAATATTTACGTAAAGTAGTTTTTTTAACCTGTACAATAAGAAAAAGCTTCCACATGACAACTGTGCCGCTTCAAGCGCCTTAAAGAATAAAATCCGTTTTTTCTGAAGTCCTCTCCTCGATGAGACTTTGGGTGCACATTGGGGCAGAGAAGTGAGCGAGCAGCTGGTCACGTGACAACTTTCTTTTAAGGCCAATAAATGAAGCTACGTAAATCATAACTTGACGGAAACAGCACTACTGGTGGTTTTTCGAGGTGATCTATAACTTTTGCATTGACACTTTCTTCCGGAAGTTAATAATTAAAAAGTTAGCTAATTAAACTTAACTAATTAATTAACTTTGAAGAGCGAAAAAATACTCAAGACTAGGCCACGCGACTATGAACAACCCTGAGTTGGTTTCACTGGACTAGGACGCTTCGCCTTTTTTAAAAGTTTGGTTACATTTAGCTGGGACACCCGGTATATTTATTTATTTATTGCAAATACCTCAAGGGCCGTCGGGTGAGGGCGTTACATGAGGGGTCAAACTATAAAACACTCCCGGTGGTCACAGTAGTTCTGAACCACCTTGCTGGGCCCCTGAACCAACATCACTGCCACTAATATCCCTTTCACACGTGTGGACTATTAACACTACTCTAGATAATCCATTCTTTTCAGCCTTGCTTGTGAAGCAGTAAGGTGGTTTATCATACACTTTAGAGGCTTCTTTCTTTGAGGAGCTGGAAGGAGAACCTGTCTGACACTCAGCATATTTTGTGCAGGCATACAAGAATTTTGGCAATCGAGTAAAGGGGCTTAAGAAGAAGCTGGAGGCCAAAACAAAGACGCTGCCAAGCCCAGTGCCTTCACCAACACCCGATGCACCATCACCGACCAACTCGGATGACGGCTTGCAGTTGCCTGCAATACAGGATGCAGGTCTGTGCAGGAATTGCCCACAGAGTCGGTCTCTGCAAGAAATTTCTTCTTGCGTGCTTATGGCTTGCATGTACCCTCAGTCTTGTGCAAAGGCTGCAGCTTACAGTCTGTTTTAATGCGGCAAGGTAGCATATGCTGAATTCTCAAGAAAAGAATGGCATGTGTCTGTCACATGCACGCAGGTGGTGTGCGTACCCAGGAACCCTTACAGCATGTGGGGGCAATTGTTTTGGTCTCACAGGAGATGCCTTCAATTTAAAGTAGCAAGCTCAGCTGGAACCCAGCTGGTATTAAGTGACAAAGGGGGGGGCGGCTGTTTGGTGCCCAGGCATAAAGATGGTACACTGCAATTGTGCTTAACATGTCAGTACACATACAAAGTGCAAAACTTGAGAGAGGCTACAATCCACAGAGGAATATCTTACAACAATGCAGTGTTGCAAAAGAGAGGGAGAGAGAGACAAACAAAAATGCAGATTGTTCACTGGGCACTGTGGCAGCCCAGCAACTGAATGGTAACGGAAGTGACTGTCCAGAAGACTGGGTGCAATCTCGCTGGTCCGCTGGCTGGGTGACAGTGGCATTGTCCCCAAGAGTCGTACAGTATTGCCAAAGCAGTCAAATCAGCATCACTACAGCATGGGTTAACCGGCGGAGCTAAATGGTGTTTATTTATAGATGCTCTGCGTCTGCTGCAGTGATGTTCTCTTCAATGTTCTCTTGTAACGTCATCACAACCTGCCCACAGGATTTCGAGTAAACTCACCCACTATGGCAAGTGGCAGTTCAATTAATGATTGGTTGCAAGAGGTCGCTCGGGGAGAGCAACCCGTGTCTCACAAGCCCCACCAGGCACAGCACCTGCCATCGCAGGGCAGTGGCACATCCCTTAACCGCTGCACCATTGCCCAAGGAGAGGGGTATGAGGACTCCCAAGGATCTATGAATGTAAAGTAGAGGATGACCAATTCCACATACTGTGTAGGCATTAATCCATTAGCCCTATCGCATCAAGCCCTTAAGGAGAAGCTTAAGTTTTCTGTCCAGCTTTTTCTCTATTTCAGCAATTTTTTTTACTGCCTTTTTGGGAATTTTAAAAACCAAAATTCTCACTTTTTCCGAATTGCCAGAGCTTCCAGCCTGCTGTAGGGAAAAGGGGCCTGGAATAAGGATTTTGGGTTTTACTTGAGGGAATTTTTGGCTCAGGCATGGAACATCACTGGTCTGTTGGTTAGTTGCTGCATAGGCAGGTGCACACAAACGCAAGCCTCCACAGTGCAAACACTATCGCCCTTTCTCCGGGATGCATGTCAGTATTGGTCAGATGAGAAGGAATCTTCTAGAAGGTGCAAGTCATTTCTCTTCCAGCCGGGTGCCACCACTTTATAAGTGAAGTGGAGAGGGTGTCACTTAACACATCAAAGTTGCATGTTCTCTGCCGGTCATTGGAGAATATTTTTCCACGGATATCCTTCTATTCACGCCATGCAAATTTCATACATGTGCGCCGAATATTGGGACAGTGTCTGAAGCTGCTTAGATGCCGGCACAGGAACTGGTAATTTGTGCTTGATTGAGCGAATTCATAAATAATCTAACAATTTCATATTAAGAGAGATGCAGACGCCCCTCTGAGTGCATTATTGAAAGATAAGACATAGAGGACACTACGCAGCACATAATTGTCTCAGCACTGGGTGGAGCATTGCACATGGCAAAAGGGGGTGTGTTCCTGTAGTTTCCAGCATTGCAGTAGTGCTTAAAGGAGAGGGTGCAAACCTAGGGGCAAAAGGCTTGAAGCATTAAAGGGACAGTGAGGAGAGCTCCATTAATATTTTTTTAAAAGCAAAATCCGATAGTTCGGCATTTCATGGCTTTGTTGCCACTTGGCTGGCAGCGAAAGATGCATTTATTTGTAAGAAATTTGGATTCGAAGTTGAAAAAGTTTTTCCCGCCGCTCTGATTCAAACTTGGGATTCTCCTATGACGACACAGGACTAAGTGACGAGAAACATGACGTGACATGACGTAACGCAGACCGTGATTTCTGACAGCCAGCAGTGTGGCCTAGCAGCAGCCGAAAAGAAAGCTACCGCCGGCCGCACGTTGAAGGCATCTATCGGCTTTTGCGGCCGTCGCTACCGTCGCTTCGTTTACGTTTGCACTGCCGTTTTGCCAGCGTTACAATGGATCCCGTTCTCAAAGTCGTCAATGAAGTTCTCGCGAATAGACACCTTTAGCATACCGTGTACCTTGTTACCGTCAGCGGAATACCGGGAGCCTGCCTACCACCGGTGAGCAGGCGCTGATTGGTCCCGATGCTGCAGACACGCGCTTAGCTGTCGGGGACGTGGCGCCATCTGGCGACATCAAGGAGATTTGTGCGTGCACTGGCTGCGCCTCAGTGATTTGTGAATTCTCGTGTCCTAGTGTTGCTAGAACCATTGGTTCTAGCAACACTGTTTTGTCCTATGACGTCATTATGCTTGTACTTGCGAGTTTGGCCTGTGGCGGCGATACCTGTATTTTGGTTCTTGCTCTTTTCTACGTTAGAAGAGCTTTGCTGTCAGTATGAGTGGCGTTTTTGTAATCAGGAGCTGGTATTCTGTCGATGCAAGCCAACTTCAATTTCTCCTCAGTGTCCCTTTAATGGCAAGTGGTCTAGGGGCCCCTTTTAGCTGGCCCACAGTGTGCAGTCATGTGCTGTTTGTGACTTGCGACATCCGATTTGTTTTTGTCTAGCCACCGTTGCAGAAGTGCCGCTGGCAGGGAATGGCGCAGCGGCTGATTCACCAGGCTCGGCGCCCTCACCTGAAGGCTCTCCTGACGGGCTCAGCCCAGTCGTCCCAGAAACGGGAGACTCTACAACAACCAGCAATGCTACAGGCAATGCTGCAGCACTCAGCAGCTTCATGTCTCAGAGTGAGTGGCTTAATGTTCACCTTTCCTTAGACCTCATCGTATTGAAATTTGACAGGCGCTGAAATTTTGTTATTGTAATCAGGGGCTGAAGAGCTGTAGTGTGCTTCCAGTGAAGTTGCAAGGAAGGATCATGAGTGTGAATGACTGCGGAGCAAGAAAATAGCAAGCAGGGTAAATTACCATGAAGAGTAGTGTTATGTCGCATCTCCTATCCTTTGCAAATCGTAGGCAGTCTCCATCATCTCACAGTAGAGGCATTGTGGGCAGTGTCATACTTCTGTGATATTCATGCAGAAAAATTCTTTGGTTATTTAACAGGCCCAACTGTGCTGTCATCGTGGCTGGATGCTTTCAACCAAGAGTTCCAGGAAAACAGGGCTGTGCTGCCAACAGTACACACAACCCCGCTCACCGCTGCCATACCTGCACCCAGCACACTTGAGAGTCGGCTCTCTAACCTGATGCAAACCATGGGTAACATACCCGGAGGGCTGTTCTCATCTACGAGCTCTGCCAGTAACACACCCAAGCGGGCTGACTCTCCTCCCTATGCTTCAGCAGGCCTTAGGCCAGGTGCCACACTCTCAGAAGTACACAGTGGCAACACACCTCTCAAGGACGAGAACAGCGGACAAGGGACACCTGTACTTGATGAGAACTCTGCAAGAAAGGCTGCATCACTTCTAGACTCTGACATGCGTGTTCATGCCATGAAACCCGTAACAATGCAGGGTTCTCCAGAGCCAAGGATCAGTGCTGCTTTTGGCTCCAAGATACCGAGTCTTGCAAGTCCCAAGACATGGGCACAGGCGTCACCCAGAGCAAGTGGCCCTGTAGCAGGAGTGCAGTCACCACTGAATGCACCTGCCTTGGCCCCTCCACCCCTGCCGCCGGCATTGCAGGCTTATCTTGAGCCAATTCAGACAGTGACGGGGGCAGCTCACCGCAGTGGTGCCACAGTTCCCAAAGGAAGGTCGGAGACGCCACCCTCGCCATCTGCAGATTACCTGATCCCCGTTTCCGAGAACTTCGACGTGACAGACATGGAGCTGGACGATGACGGGTCTGGTGATGAAGAGCGCGCGGAGAGCTTGCACCGCAAGAAGCCCACCAGCAATCTCATCACTCTAGTCCAGCCACAGGTGAGCCCTGCTGAAACAGCAGCATCTGCAACCACTCGTGGGGAAAGAAATGACGACACCAAGCCGCAGTTGGACCTGCCTGCCATCACAACAACACCTGCGCTGAAACTCACGTCTCCACTGGCTAGTCAAGGAGACATAAGGCGCATCCATGATTCCCCCGATGCTGCAAAGCAAGACCTTGTCTCTGATTTTCCAGTGCGAGACATAAGGCGCATCCGTGATTCCCCCGATGTTGCAAAGCAGGACCTTGTCTCAGATTTTCAAGTGCATGAGACGCCGTCGGAGGCTCGTATCCGCGAGCCATCTGACTTTACCACGAGGGAGTCATCCGAGTTTAATCTTCGAGACTCTGCTGATTTCTCCCAACGAAAATCATCTGAATTTCGGCTCCACGAGACTTCCGACTACACGACACGAGAACGCTCAGAATTTCGAGTGCGCGAGTCATCGTCTGATTTTCGAGTGCGAGAATCACCATCATCCGAGTACAGGATGAATGAGTCATCGTCATCAGAATTTCACGTCCAAGACTCATCTTCAGAATTTCGGGTTCAAGATTCTCCATCTTCATCAGAGTTTAATGTGCACGACTCCTTCTCCTCAGACTTCCATGCGGCACCTGCCAAGATAGAGACAGTCCAGATGCGATCATCGCTGGACCGATCTCCGCCAGCAAGCCTCATAGATGGTCGAAGCATGTGGGAGCGAGGTGATTACTACTCTTCTCGAGAACCTCGTCATCAGCATCACCAGCAGCAGCAGCAGCAGCAACAGCAGCAGCAGCAGCAGCAGCAGCAGCAGCAACAACAGCAACAGCAGCAGGCCATGAGCAACGGTGGCAACCGAATGCGTGGCCGAGGCAGTGGGTACTATGGTTACGAAATGCGTGGCAGGCCTATGGACCGCTTTCCAGAAGGGTATGGTGCATACGAGTCTGACTGGCACGCAGGCAGGCCCGCTAGTCCGCGATATCGCCACTACGGTGGGCAGGCACGGAGTGCTCCCTATTTCCAGCCAAGGTACTGAGCAGCATGTGCTGTGCTTGGTGTTGGATGCTGTTCACATCATCGTTGTGTTTCTTTGGCTTGATGTACATAGCGCGCAGAATGTGGAGGATGGGCAGGCTGGGGCCTGCACGTCAAGCCGGTGGCAGCAGCATTGTCGAGCCCCTGGTGATGCACTTTCGGGCTTCACAGCACAGTGTTTCGAGCAGCTGCAGAAGACATCGCACTGAGCTGTCCACGAAAAAGGGGCCCAGTGTTTGGTGCAAGTATGCGTTGGCACTCAAAGTGCCCATGCCCACATTAAAGTTTGCGGCATGTAAATGTGAAGAGCCTCATGAGCAAGCCTTGTCAAATAATGGGGGACGTTTCTCATTTCTACAGCGGCCGTGCTTCCTTTTCAGGGAGATGTGTGGTTTACCAAGGATGCATTCATCTTCAAGGCGACGTGTTGCCGACATGCTACCATCTGCTACCGCATTCGTCACCACTTTCACATCATAGTTGTGCAATGCAGTTGCATACAGAGTACAATTTGAAGTTCAGCTACTACAATGGCAAGGAGGGGATAGCCAAGGATGCAGTTTGTGTCCAGATAATGAATACAAGTTTTTTTTCCGTTTTCGTCACTGGTCTTTCTTGACAACAAAGTATTGCAGAGCATAGTGCCCACATGTATTGCATTGGTCATAGGTCTTCAGTACACGGTTTGTATTTAAGCTGCATAGTTGATCACTTATGGATGCCCTAAAGACTTAAGTTCCTGAAAGGTGAGAAAAGAGAATCTCCTCACTTTGCAGAGATTTAGATCTTTGAGAGTGTCATAAGTGCTCTACTAAATGGCTGAAAAACAAACCTTGTTCCCGTTTTTAACCAATGGTGTACATAAGTTACAAAATACATGTCGTCAAAAAAAATCTCTTGAGTAACCTAGGCACACATCCTGAAAATGGTAGGCTCTCTGGAGAGTTCTCGGCCTAAGGCACAGTCTGCAGGTTTCGATTGCAGGCTACATGCAGTAGCCTGCACAAAATTTGCCTTTTTCGAGAACTCATCTGCCCCACAAATCTGGGACGCTGAGTGTATATTAGTTACTGTAGGGTGCCACAAGATTAATAAGAATTGGGTTGACAATGCTTTGTCAGATATTTATGTAATGACAGTTAGTTATTACACAGGCTTGTAGTTGCATTTGATTGATAGCTGGTATGTGCAATAGCATGTGAGTGAGAGTAAATGTAAATATCAGTCTTTCTGTACAGCAATTTAGTAGCCACTAAAATGGTGAGGACGGAATAGCGAGCATGTTGAATCATGTACTGCATAGAAAGACAGGCATAAGTACTCGCAACCAAGCTTGTTTGAGTCGTGCTAAATTTCACGCGGTGTGGGATGTGGCAAGATTTCTTCAATGACACTTCTGGGTGTACCACTTGCTTGTTTACTGCAAAGGAAGTTTAAACACCACGTTGTACTTCGCAGTCCAGACCAATAATTTAAAACTCCTCGGTCAAAAACATGGTGGCTTTCCTTGTTTCTTCAAGCGCATAACTATTGTTAGAAGAATTCAAGAAATCTGCTTCATTGTGAACAAATGTCGCTGCCTGTTGTAATATTCTGCTTCACTCCAGCACCTGTGGAAGATTTGGTACAAATTGGTAAGTGAGTGTGTACTCTCTCCTTGAGCAGCGCAACAGCCAGCATTCGAGTAGTTAAGGCCATAAGCAATGTCGCGGTTGTGACAGCCCACGGTCATATTTCCATGACTTGAAATCTATGGAGTGCTGATGCTTAAGAAGCACTGTTTCTGATCTTGTTTGCTGAAATGTGTGGCGAGTATGTCTGCACATTCCAACCGTTCTGAATTTCCATTGCAAAGTGCATGAGTATGTCACAATGTTCAGTAAACTGGCATGTACACTATGCAACTGGCTGAGAAAGCAGACAAGGGAAGGTGGAGAGCTTAACCAAGGGAAGGTACCAGTTTGCTACCCTGCACTGGGGGAAATAAAAGGAAAGGAGGAAAGAACCAAATCAGAAAGGAAGCAAGCACTTGCATATGACAAACTTATTGAGCAGGCACAGTGCTCTCAACAAACGCATCAATTGGTTGCTTAACTCCAGCGCTACTTCCTGTCCGCTTTGTGTACTGGCAACTAAATATTGCAGTTACTTCTGCAGTGGAACTGGCAGGCTTAGCAGGTTCACAGAAATTCATATCAATGATTTGAAAGCAAGGCATCGGGAGCAGGTCAATTGTATTTTCAATCTGACTGGGTAGAAAGGTCCACCTGCCTTTCCTCAGTGCCACTCCTGTACATACCTGCCATATTCATTGGTCTAACAAATGTGGTAAAAGGCAGGATCTTGGAGCCTATGCAAGAAATGGGGTAAAGATGGGTTTCATTGACCTTAATGGCTGCTCTAATGACGTGCTTTGGCTGAGGAGAGAATACTTTCAAAAGGTACAGTCTTTGTCAAAAGTATGCAGCCCAAGGGGTCCGATTCTGTGCCCTGCACCGCGGCTCCTCTCGCACACTTAGGGACCCTAATCTCGCAAAGACGGGAGGAACTTGAGTCCTCAACCTTGGGACTCAAATGTGCTTAAGAGCCGAGCTACACACACTTGGAAGCAAACCCCCTTGGGCTGTATTTTTTTGATAGAGAGTGTACATCCCAGAGCCTTTTAAATGTACCAGGGGCCACTTGGTGCATGAGCTGTGCAGTGCATTGAAACTTTTAGAAAACCTGCAAGGCTCCAGATAACATCCTCACTGCACTGTTTGCAACAAAGATGCACAATAAGTGGCTTTGCACTACAGAACACAGCTTGCATGTATATCACAAGAAGAGGCTACACTGGCAGGTAGATATAGGGCTGGTTGTGCACTGTGTAGTGGAAACGTTTTAGCGTGCAGATGCTTCATTTCTGAAGCACACTGCACTTGCTGCCCTCTGGTTACAATGCAGCACCTGTGCCATTGAGACTTTTGTAACTTTCACATGCGTGGTACGCAGGATAACTGCAGCATAATCTGGACAGCCAGTAAGAAAGAGCAAAGGAAGTATCTGTCAAGAATTTATTTTACCAACTAATGTAACATAACAATACCAAGCTTCATTTTACAAGGAGATATGTACATTTATAAGCAGCTCTAGCACTACTGCATCATTGCGTTGCTGCCGTTGAGCAGCTTTGCTGTGTGGCATCGCCAGATAAGGATTTCGATATTCCGCCAAGCACCAAAGCGTTACTGTTCAGCGACAGTCCGAAAAAACGGCGGAGCGCTTCTCGCGCCGCCATTTCATGGGCGACGGACAACGTTTCGCCAACGCTGTAACCAAGCAACTGTCTGTCGGAGTACAGGCCGACACAAAAACTTGCTTCCAGGGTGTTCCTTCCGGACTCCCACAGCAAACGCGGCTCTGCTGGCGGCCTACCAGAGTCTTGAAGCACGGCGGCCAGCCTCTCGTGAGGGTCCGGTATTTCCCACAACTCGCACAAGTCCTTGCCCAAAAGCTGTGTCAGCACAAAGTCTCGCACAAACAGTTGAGCTCGCTCCAGACCAGAGTCTTTTAGCAGCCCGCCAATTAAAGCCATGAGTACGTTGGCCAGCGTTTTTTCCACGGGGGGAAAGTCTGCACACATGATCAAGTCCGAAGTACCGATACTGCTGGAAACCTGCGAGAGTGTAGCGTCCGACAACAAATACCGTTTTACTGCTTCGACGCCGTCCGAAGGAAGGTCAGGAAACGCGTGGGTAAGGTAGTCTTGCAGGTAGGTGTTGGAAAGATCCCTTCCAGCAGCCGAAAGCTGCGTGTTAGCCGTTAGGCCTACGTCGGCACCGAAATCGTCGCTATCCGAACGCATCCCCAAGTCTTCTCTTCGTTTCTTCTCGCGGTCCACGTAAGATTCTTCCACGAATGCTGTGCGCAGTGTGATATCGGACCAGCTCTCGCCGAGGCGCCTAGCAAATGCGTAGATTTCGGCGTCGTAGTTCCATTCCAACACGACGGAGCGGTGCCGTAACGGCTCTGGACCTGCTACCTTTCGTCGAGCTTTCATCTCCTTCAGCACAGCCGGAAGTGATCGCTTGTATCCACATACTTGAGCAACCCTAGGCACAGCGTGCACTCGAAGAAGTGGCAAAGTTTTGGCTGCAGTCCTCAGCACGCAACGTGCAAAACACTCCATTTTTGCAACAACTTCGAACCGAGATGGCTCGTCTTGGCTGTAGCCAACTTCTCACATGACTGCGCGGCTGGCTCGTCCAAGTTACGGTTCTGCGTTCTACCATAAACCCGCCGCGATGGCCCAGTGAGTGAAGGAACTTTATTTTCGCCAGAAGAAGACCCGTGCCCCTCCGGGTTCGCACTAGTGATGCAAAACTGTCGATAGTTGAGTCGCTATCGATGGTAAAAAAGACTATCGATAGCCGTATCGATACTATCGATTCTATAAAATAAACCACGCGTACCCTCTGCATCCTAAACTTGGTTTCCCGAGTGTGTGGTATGAGGTGATGGTATGAGTAACTGACAGGACTCGCCCGTTTTCGCAGCCTACGCACTGATCTCCACTAGGGGAGCTGGATGCCGCATCGGGCGCCCGAAAGCATGGAGGAAGTTTTTTTTCCTCCATGCCCGAAAGTACCGAAAGAGGCTAGAAGAAACATCCTCCATGCCTTCTAGCCTCTATACCGAAAGTGACGCCACCGGAAGTAAGCGGCCTTGTCCCGGAAGTCAGCCTTGGGCAGTGCATGAAATCAGACATCAGCACAGTTTTTCAGTTCCAGTTTTGTTTTCCCACATGGCATTTCGTCTTTTCGTCGTTCTCGTCTTTCTACATGACAATGCCTACCTGTTGCGCCGTCAACTGAGCGATACCAGCGAAGTCTTCGGGAAAGACGTTTAAAAAATAAGGGCCCATTGCATTGCAATGGGACGACACTAGCAGACGACAGGACGTCGCTACACGCAGCAAGTATGGAGCCTCATCTACTCGGCTCGGTGTCGTCTCGTTTCCCTAGCTTCGCCAACTCTGCTCTTTACTGTGATGCTTGTTCCCACGCTCAAGCCCAAGTTATGCTATCAATGGGGGATAAATATAAGAAAGAACAGGTTGAAACATTCACCAGGCAGCTTACTTTTCAGCGACCATTTTACCGAATTTTGTTTAGACCGAACCGGAGCGAGGGCTACGCTACTATCTTGTGAGGTGTCGACGGTGTTCGGTTGGTTCACATTAGCGCCTCCAAAAGGTATAGTACTGCTTCCTTTTATTCGTGGTGCTTGGTGCAGTTGACTTCTAACAGCGCTTCTCACGCGCACTGCAGCATTCGTCATTCTTGTCAGTCGTTACTCTCGCGCTGTGACTTTTCTTTGCTGCACGAAAATTCGGTTTTGAGATGACCTATACTCCGTTTCATACATCAGGTGCAACGCTGTCAAAGCTAGCGCTCTTTTTTGCGCAGCCTGCATCCGTGACAGAAAATAGTGCGTTGCTTGTGGTGAGCGAAAAATAACAAATGCATTGCCGACAGGCTTCGTGGGTAATACATTTGTCATCAGCGTGACAAAAAACGATGATATTGCGAGCGAATCGTCGAGATCTGTGATTTTGTATTTTGTGTGTGTCGTCTTTTTCCATTTCATGTTTTCGCTGTCCCCGCTGGACGCCGTGTTTACTCTTTCTGTCCGCCTCCCTTTTACTTTTGAGAAAATGGCGTCCAGCTCAGCGGCGTGACGACAATTTGGACCAATCTGAAACGCGGACAAATACGCCTTGCTCGTCGGTAAATTGGTTTTTGAGGAAAGGAAATGTATCTGTCATATCTCGGTGGACACCTAAACCTCGCCGTAACGGGAAGGGAGGAAGATGGAGCGACGCGTTAGACCGCACGGCCACAAAACAGCGCGGAGGGATACACCTCTCTTTATTTTTTTCTGCGGACTACTTCCGTAGCCTTCACTGCGTTGCACATGATGTATGAAACGAGTATAGCCTCATCGTCATTCCACTACTTCTCCTTTACGCTTGGAAGACAAGAACCAGGCGAGAACATAGTGTTTAATGCACGTACCCCTTTGCCGCGGCAGGGTGAGACCTGCATGCCTGTTTTCTTCGCTTTCGCAGAAATTACAGGGTTCTGCACACAATGCTCACATTTCTCGCGTTCAGCTCGCTTGTTCCTTTCATATAACAGCAGACATTACACGAGAACAACGCAAAAAACTGAGAACAAAAGGGCGAAAGACGCGACTTTTTGCATTGAAATACACAGCAGACACCCGACTTCAGGGACAAGCCGTCCAACTTCCGGTGTCTTCACTCGCGCTCGTCTCGGAATGCGGGATTCAGCCACCTAGTGGAGATCAGTGGGCCTACGCGTCACCGAGCTCTGCAGACGTTCGCTACGTAAAGTTGCTGGATAAAATGTTAGCGTGGGAATGTCCTAGTTGCGAAGCATGTGTGCGAAAAGCATTTCTGCAGCGGTTACGTCAGCAGGATAACGTCTACAGTGCACGATAGTGTCATGTAAGCCAGCACAACTTGTGCTGTTTGTTCTTTCATCGGATGCAGTTCCAGGTGTTTTTCTGAACTGTCCCAGAGCACGTTAAGCTGGTCGAAATTTGCCCGGAGACATGGTATCCCTCATAGCTTGAGTCTCTTTGGGACGTTGTGAAACCGTGAAACCAGTCAGGCATCGCAAATGTTTTGGTTATAGCACTGGCCAACAAATGCATAACATCAGTTTTGTTACTATCAATAGTCTTACCATCGATAGTGTTGCTATCGATAGCGGTACTATCGCTTAATACTATCGATAGTAACCCAGTAAACCATGAAACGTTACATGGATATGAGCGAGATATTGACGCTGGACATCAGACACCTCCACCAGACAGCCATTTTAGTGCCGTTTACCAAAAATCTACGTACCTACAACACCAGAATTGGAGTCCGGTCCGAGGTATAGTACATAGTGATGACATCCAGCTCGACATTTACCTGATATTTGAGCATGGTGTAAGTACACCCAGTCTGCGTAGTCTAGACATCTATATAAAGAGAATATGACTGTACATAGACCAATACCCAGGTGAAAATTTCTAATTGGTTCCAGTCCAGTTCGTTTAAGGAACACATTTCCAGTTGTTGCAGATTTGTTCCTTAAACCAGTTAGGACTGGAACCAGTTCCAATACCAGATGCAGCTGGCACCTGCTGTAATTCCAGATGCAACGGGGACCTACTGCATCCCAGTCACAGACTTCCCTATGGAGGCGTCGGGACGCTCAAGCACTCCAGCTAGCTAAAATACAGTTGAGTAAGCGAGTACATGATTCAGCGGCCGTGATATGGCCATCACGGGAGCCCAAAACACTGCAGATGACTTTTGAGTGCGTCAGTGTTTTATTGCGCTCGGCGCTTTCACTGAATCTTGAATATTCTCGTTGAACATAATCGTCAGGTTTATAGCTGCAGTGGCATCAGTACCCTTCTGCCGAACCCAATAGGTCAGGGTTGCTGCAAAACAAAAAATAATTGTTCTCTTTTATAGGTGACAAACTAGAGAATAGCACAGCAACCATTACAAACAAGCCCAGTAATTACGCCATTTTTTACCGACGCAAGTCTATAAAGCGTCAAAGGATGCCCTCGCGGCACTAAAAGGCAGTCGTGCTGAGCGGAGTGTGCTTGAACACGCACTTCGGCACACCATCCGAACGCATGCCCACATTTCGGTAGTTGAGATCAGTTGCATAAATCACCAGCCTTTGTTTCATTGCACAGCGAGTTTGGCAAAACAGCCAAACGAGTGAGCGTAAAAATATAACGTGCCGATAAATGCGTTAGAGTTTTTCCATTACGAACGCAAAAATAGCATAAAATACACTTCAATGAGCGAACTGAGTACGCGCCTGGAAAGGTCACGATTCCAGCCGGTGAAAACATAGTGTTAATATAACCAACTCGGTGAAAACGACTTGTAGTCCTAACTGACGGGTTCACTTCGCCGAGTAGTAAAAGCAAGCAAACTGTCTTCCTTCAGTTCCATCAAGGAAAGAACTGTTGAACAATCTCGCGAGCAATAATAAGCGAATAATTAATTCTATGTCGAGGTTCTTCAAACAACGCTCCCACGGAACACGATGAGAAATCGCACACGCCGGGCGCTCAACCATTGCCGCCATGGCTGTCCTAGCTCATGCGGAGTGTGCGAAACTGACGCATGTTTTGTATCATCACTTTTTTATACTAAGTAGTCTGCTTGCCGTGGAACAAAAAATAAGTTAATAATTTTTAAATTGTAACATTATCACGCGCTTTCACAGAACATCGACGGAAGCAGAAGATCAACGGTAAGACTGACTGGTATAGAGGGGAAGGAAGAGAAAGAGCCAAATAACGCTTGTAGGCTTCGTCGCCATCCTGCTTCTACCGATCCCCTCTGTAAATAAACACCCTGCGTGCTAAGCACGTAACAGATTTGGTGAGAGGTGCCGGGTAACGATCACGGAGCGTTCCAAGGAGCCGTAGACTCGCAGGCTTCCCATTACTGCCATCGGACATGCCTGGAGACAATACCGAGCAACCCGGATCATCCATAGCGAACAACTGGCCACTTTATCGAGAGCCCCGCACATTCTTTGGAAAACCTGAGGAGGACGTTGACGAATGGCTGATACCCTACGAAAGGGTGAGCAATATAATCGCTGGAACACTGCTACTAAACTGGCTAACGTGGTGTTCTTCCTTGCCGCTACTGCCTTTGACTGGTTCGACAATCATGAGGATTCACTAAGTTCACGGGCTACCTTTACAAGCGATATCAAGAAAAATTTTGGGGATGAATCAGCAAAGAAGAAGCGCGCGGAAAAGACATTGGCCGCATTTGTTTTTCCAGTCCCGGACTACTTGCTGGCAGGTCTCGGCTTCCGCTCGGACAGGAAAAGCGTCATGGTCACATGACCTACTTGCCATAGGCTGCTTTCGAACACGGCGCCAGAGCCGGGCTCCCCCTCGGTTACCGTACAAGGACGCTGTCATCTGCTAGCAGACGATGCAAGCCACGGCCACTACGACGCCGAAGCAACGCCGAAGCAACGCCGTGCGCTCGGTCATGATACTGAGTCGATTTAAAGACTGTACTGTCAGCTTAGCGTAGGTGCATTACAGAACTCAGCTTCGGAGGTATGCTCGCCGCTACTGCTTGCGGCGAAGTTCGCACAAAGTAGCCCAACTCGTTGCGGAAAGGCGGATAGACGAAAGCCTCCGCAAAAATGTTGACAACAAGCTCTATAGCTGCTCCAGTATACGAGTGGTTCACCTGCGATGCTTTTAGGTAAGCGTACAGACAGCATGTGGCAAAACAAGCGAACAAGAACCTCTTGACGACACGAGCAAACAATACGCGCTCGCAGCTCCGAACGCGCGTCCGTGTGCGGTGGATTTCAAGAAAATAAACGAAGATGCAAGAACAAAAAGTCTTGCGATGGCTCAGAGAGGAGCTACGGAGCTCATGTGAAGGTTTAACGCATGATATCGACCTCCTGGAACACGAAAAGCACTCAAAATGCACACGGAGTCTAACTTAATATGGCTGCCAGCGCGGCGCGCAGCTATCGTCTGCTGCCTTCTCAGCAGCCCCAAGCAGCCCGCGGACTGCCATAGGCTAAAAACGAACGCGTTGCTATGGCGATGCAAGCAGGTGGGCGGAGCTTTCGGGCTGCCCGAGAAAAACAAATACCGGACTCGAGTCCGCAAGTAGTCCCGGACAGTCCGGGACTGAAAAACAAATGCGCCCATTGCTTCACCGCGCGCAAATACCTGGAGAAACCTGCACTGCATACATCGAAGCCATCTTAAAGTTATGCAAGATAGTGAATTTCAGTATGCTCGAAGAAGACAAAGTCGGCCACCTTCTAAAAGGAATTGCGGAAGACGTTTATAATTTCCTGATTAGCAAAGAGAGCCTAAGCACCACCGCTGATGTTATAAAACATTGTAGAACATTTGAAGCTCTTAAGCTGCGTCAGATCACTCCTAAATTCGGAAGACTGGCCAATGTCACCTCTGTAGCCAGTGTTGAAGCGTTTCCTCCGCATCCTATGGCTGATATGATATGAGATATTGTGCGTGAGGAATTGTCTAGATCCAGGGACATCTGCCGTACAGAATACCTGCGGCACAGTTCTGCATCGCAGGCAGATGTTGCCGCCCTGTCGACTCCGTGGGCTCAACCTAGCGGCGCTTTGCCCATAGAAGATTGGAACAACATTGCCCAACGTTATGGCCACCAGCCTACGGAAAGGAGGCCCACCTACCCCGAAGACGTGGTTCGTCAGCAGCGAGAGCCTGGCTACAACCAACGTCGCGACTTTGTTCGCCAGGACTATTATGGCTGGCGCTCTCAATCTTTGTGCTACCGGTGTGGCATTACAGGGCATATCGAAGACGTGGTTCGTCAGCAGCGAGAGCCTGGCTACAACCAACGTCGCGACTTTGTTCGCCAGGACTCTTATGGCGGTCGCTGGCGCTCTCAACGTTTGTGCTACCGGTGTGGCATTACAGGGCATATCGCTAGATATTGCCGCCGCCGTTTCCCGACTGCTCAAGACTACCGACCCCCGGTGAATATTCACGGACAACTGCACACCGAACAGCAGCGATTCCCGACTATGTCACTTGGGGCACGTACCATCCGACACATTTGCGGAGCCTGCATCTGATTTCAGTGTTACCTCAGCGCCAACGACGGTCACCTTCTCCTCGACGTCGTGCTTCCCCTCCGCCTCCGGGGAAACTAGGAGGCGCGGTCGATGGAGGTGAGGCCGCCGGCGAGACGATGACGTCCATTATACATCTGCCTGTGTTTATGTTGAAGAACAAACTGGAAGCGTTTATTGATGATGTGAAAACAATGGCTCTTGTTGACACTGGAGCTACAGTATCCGTTGTGAGTTTGAGGTTGTAGAAACGTTTGTAGGAAAGTAATGTTGGTGGTGACCGTGCAGCGTTATTCCGTGGTGTCGGTGGTGAACCTTTAGTTCCACTTGGTGTGTGCGCTTCGGATGTTGTTATTGGTGGTCTAACGTTGAGAACAGAATTCGTAGTGTGCTGCCTCGGTCAACGCATGATGTGATTCTTGGGATTGATTTTCTGCAAGAGTGTGGCGCAACTTTAGAATGTCGTACGGGAGAGATTGCTTTGAATTCTTCGCTACTTTCAGCTCTTGTGGATAACTCGACACCTGATTTTGGAGCATTTGCGGTGGAAGAAGACACTATTGTGCCAGCTTTATCTGCAGCATTCGAGCGGGTTTCCTCTATTCACAATCAGTGCGAATCTTTTGAAGCTGTAGCAGAGCCTACGACACTCGCCTGCTCTAAGAAGAGTATCCTCGTGCCTCGTTGCGTCGTTCCCGTGGTCAGAGGCCGTACCGAGTTGTGGACAGTCAACCACTCTGAAGAGCCAGCTGTGTTGCCTCGGGGCCTCAAACTCGCCCGTTTCGAGGAAGGCATGTTAGGTTCCGTCGCGGCGTTAACCAGCTCTGTCAGTGAGCAGCACGTGAAGAGAGATATTGTTACGTGGCGGCCAGCTTCGTCTTCTTCGTAATATGGAGACCCAAGTTAAGGCTATGATTAATCAGTCTCTTCCCGCAACCGAGCGTCGCATTCTAGTGGAACTACTACTGAAGCACGTGTTCGTGTTCGACTTTGCCAAGGACGACTCAGTACCGCTGCTTACCAGTACGTCGTATTCATCACACGATCAACACCGGCTCCGCACCTCCTATACGCCAGAAGCCCTATCGAGTTTCAGCCACTGAACGTAAGTTAATAGATGTCCAAGTTCAAGAGATGCTAAAGCGAGGCATAATTCGAGAATCTTCCAGGCCTTGGGCAGCTCCGGTTATCCTTGTTAGGAAAAAAGATGGTACATGGAGGTCCTGTGCTGACTACCGTCGCTTAAATATAGCCACGAAGAAGGACGTCTTCGTGCTTAACTAGACGAGATACATCGATTTAGAACAAAATAAGCTTGATTTGAACACCTTCGTTTTCGTTTATGTACACTCAAAACCGCAATCTCTCAGAATTGCATGAAATGCAATTCTGCATTTGAATTGTATGAAATGCAATTCTGAGAGAATTTCTTCTATTGATTTGAGATCAGGCTACTGGCAAATCCCCATGCACACTGCAGAAAAAGAAAAAAAAAACGGCATTCATAACACCAGACAGACTTTATGAGTTTAACGTTATGCCTTTTGGATTATGTAATGTGCCTGCAACATTCGAGCGGTTCATGGATACAATCCTGCGTCGACTAAAGTGGCAAATTGGTTTATTATTTGGAAGACGTCGGAGTTTTTGGCAACACAGTGAGCACAATGATTGCATGGAACGAGCTGGTCTTATCCTGCATTCCAAGAAATATCATTTTGGGAACCGTGAAACAATTGTTCTTGATCATTTAGTTGAGAAAGAAGGTGTTCGACCAGATCCAAAGAAAATTGAAGCTGTCAAAAGTTTTACGGTGCCCCAATCAGTGAAAGAGCTGCAGAGTTTTTTAGGGCTCTGCTCTTACTTTTGACGCTTTATAGCTAGGTTTGCGGACATCGCTTACCCACTTACGCGTTTGCTGCATAAAGATGCACCGTTCAATTGGACCAGCGAATGTGACGCTGCTTTCCGTCATCTGAAATTTCTTTTGACCTCGGTCCCCATCCTGCGCCACTTCTGCCCATCAGCACCAATTGAAGTACACACTGATGCAAGTGGTATCGGTATCGGCGCTGTACTTATACAACGCCATAGCCACGATCAGCACGTGGTAGCGTATGCCAGCCGCTCGTTGAGTAAGTGCGAAAGGAATTACACGGTTACTGAGCAAGAATGTCTCGCCGTTGTTTTCGCTGCACAGCGCTTCCGCTCCTATCTGTACGGGAATGTTTTCACCATCGTGACCGACCACCATTCGCTTTGCTGGCTAGTGAGTCTTCGTGACCCCTTTGGACGGCTCGCTCGATGGGCATTGCGCCTACAAGAATTCGCGAGGGATTGCTTTATAAGAAGAATTTCGCTTCTGGGGGAGCACGCATGCTTCTTGTCGGGCACGAAAGCCTACGCATCACAGTTCTTGAAATGATGCACGACGACACCACGTCTGGGCACTTGGAAGTGGCCCGAACACTCCACCGCTCACAACAATTTTACTGGCCTAACTTGCGTTCAACCATCCATCAGTATGTAGCCAGCTGTGTGCAATGCCAGCGCTTTAAGCTGCTGACTTCAAGACCACCGGGAAACTGCGGCCAATCACACCTCCAACAGCCCTGTTTGAGCAAGTTGGCATTGACCTTCTTGTACCTTTCCCACGGTCCTCTAAAGGAAATCGATGGATTCTTGTGTGCGTAGACTACTTAACCCGTTATTGTGAGACAGCCGCGATAGCAGCCGCTACTGCGTCCGAAATATCTCATTTCTTACTTCGATTCGTCATTCTTCGGCGCGGCCCTCCTACAGTTCTCATTAGTGACCATGGACGCCAATTCACAGCGGACGTTGTCGAAGAACTTCTCCGCCTCAGCACCTGCAGTTTTGGCCACTCGACGCCATATCATCCCACAACGAACGGTGTGGCAGAACGCACTAATCGGACGCTCACCACCATGCTAGCTATGTACGTCGCTGTAGATCATAAGGACTGGGATGGCGTCCTCCCGTTCGTTACTCCTATACATACAACACAGCGCAACATGAGACAACTGGCTACAGCCCCTTCTACCTGCTCTATGCTCGCTCGCCTCGCTGTGGCCTTGACACCGTCCTACCATTTTTCATCCACGATGAGCCTTCTCTTGCGACCACGCTCTGCAGAGCTGAAGAAGTTCGCCAGCTTGCTCGCGTTCGAATTTTGTCGGCGCAAGAGCGTTCCAAAAACCGCTACGACGTCCGACATGAAGAAGTTTCTTATGTTCCTCGTGACATTGTATGGTTGTGGACATCTCTGCGCAAGCGTGATCTTTGTCGAAAACTGCTGTCGCACTACACTGGACCGTTTGTTGTGTTAGAGTGCATAAGCGACCTTAATTATATTATATCACGCCTAACTGCTAGTGGTCGACGGTCACGCTAGTCTCAGGTGGTGCATGCAGCCCGCCTCAAGCGATTTCATCCCAGACGTTCTATTTAACTCGCGCGACAGGCTTCGTCTGCGAGGAGGGAAATGTCACGCGCTTTCACAGAACATCGACGGAAGCAGAAGATCAACGGTAGGAGTGACCGCTATAGAGGGGAAGGAAGAGAAAGAGCCGAAGGACGCTTGTAGGCTTCGTCGCCGTCCTGCTTCTACCGATCCCCTCTGTAAATAAACCCCGTGCGTGCTAAGCACGTAACAATATTACTTTTTTGACAGCTGTAATCGCCATGCGCAGTTTGCGTTATTATTGATAAAATACGATACGAACGTCAACGCGATGGCGGCGTAGACAATTTCACCGCGCTTTCCGCACCGCCGCCGGTCCGTTTCAGTCACGTCTAATGGCATGTCTCGGTAATCACGGTCTCAGAAATAGAAGTTCGTTTCGGTGGTTGGGCAATTATATATAATTATAATGTTATCCTGCCCGAAACGCCGATGTCACAACGGGCTGGAGATAGAAGGAGAGCGGGCTTATGAAAAGAAAAAAAAAATAGCATTGCTAATAACGCGGGCACACGGTATGTTCGCTGCAGCGCGACCCATGCTAAACATGCAATGCAGAGTTTTGAACGTTTTGAATGGTTGTCGATCACGATGGTGGTGAAAGCATTCCCGTACAGATAGGAGCGGAAGCGCTGTACAGCGAAAACAACGGCGAGACATTCTTGCTCAGTAACCGTGTAATTTCTTTCGCACTTACTCAACGGGCGGCTGGCATACGCTACCACGTGCTGATCGTGGCCATGGCGTTGTATAAGTACAGCGCCGATGCTGATACCACTTGCATCAGTGTGTACTTCAGTTGGTGCTGATGGGCAGAAGTGGCGCAGGATGGGGCCCGAGGTCAAAAGAAATTTCACATGCAATGCAGGCGTTATTCGCCAGGAGAACGCCTACCGGCATTTTCGCATGCAGTGCACACAGTACGATCGGACTGATGTTCGCCGGTAAGCCAGCTTTAATCTAAATTCACACTACGTTCATTTCTGCGTCTAATGACTGCTGAGCCACAGCAGCATTTATTTCATTCTCGTCGTCCGTCCAAGCAGTAAAAAACTTGCCAGTTGGTTTTTAGCCACGACCAGTTCTACCCAGTTGGTCCTCAACTGGGAATTTTTGCTTCCCACTTGACCCACAAACGGAACCTCTTACTTCCCAGTTGGTCCCCAGTTCCTCCCGTTTGGCTCTCAGTTGGGAAATGACGTTTCCCAGTTTCCCAGTTGCTGGAAAACTGGAACCATTTGCATCCCCCTTGACCACCAACTGGGACCGGTTGGATTCCAAGTGATTCTCAAAAAGGAACCAGTTGGCTCCTAACTGGAACCTACTGTTCCTTGGGTCATCTCTTGCTTATAGAGGCTATTGCTTTAGCATGCTATGATAATGCAACATAATGCAAAAAGCATTATGTTGCAAGGGTATTATAATGCAAGGAACATTATAATGCAAAGAGCATTACGTTCACAATGTCAGCGAACTCTCACGGGAAAAAATGCCCAAGGTACAATGGGATGAAGACCTTATATTTTTGTAATGCAGCACGTAAAGCATGGGTGCTTGCAACCCATGCTTTGCAATTACGCATGCTTTACGAAAAAACGCAATTGCGGTTTTTCCTTGACCCATGCCCGCTTTGTTATTTCAGCTACGATGTTACTAACTTTAGTTAGAAACATCATAATCGAAATAACAGAACAGGCATAGGGGCTGCGCATGTAACGTGGAGGCAAGGTAACCAATTATCATTAGGTTAACGCCCTGGATTCAGAGAGAAAGAAAGCACAGCAGAGAGTATCAGGTCAGGTGGGCAGATGAGGCTCAGAAGTTTGCTGGGATAAGGTGGCCGCCGCTGGCACAGGACAGGGTTAATTGGGAAATTTTTTGGCCAGCAGTGGACATAGGCTGGTGATGATAAAAAGTGGGACTCGAGAAGTTTGCTCTCAAGAAAGATGGTCACACATTCAGGTACACAAATGCCAAAGCTTTACTCAGCTCCACAGTTATCATTGCTTGCGCAACTGGTAGTTTTAACATATTTTTTTAGAAAAATTAGTTCCTATAAGAATTGAATTGAACCAATTTTTGTACCTTAATAGTTCGATAAGTTGAATAAAACATGCTTAATCAGAAGAAAATGTTATTATAGTCCTGGCTGCTTTAAAAAAAAAGTTTTTCTGCATGGAGCTTCCTTTGGCTGTAGTGCAAGGTGTAAATTGGAAATAAGAACAGTGATGAAATAACAATCGAATCCTGACCACAGTGACTGGCATTCTAAAACTGCGTCCAGTTGAGTAAGAAACCTGATAGGTGTTCATTGAGATTTGTCTTTACTACTTCCAATATTTTTTTCGTTTGAGGTAGGATAACGTTTCCGTGAAGCGAGCACGAACACACACCACAAAAATACAGGCAGCGCTGGTCATGCCCGCAATTGTTGTCAACAGCAATTTCCAACTTTAATGCAGTAAGGCAACACGAAATATCAAATGACTGAAAAATGTGGAGTTGTTAAATTTATCTCACTTACATTCCCAGGACGTCACAAGCAATATCTACGAGGAGTCTAGGTTAAGGCAGACATATTGTTATGAGTACGCCTCCAGCTTTTCCACGAAAAAAGGTTGGTAAATAAGACGTCTCAGCGATTTTACCTCGGTACGTAGACGTCTAGACTTAACCCATACATCTCTGGGAGGTTTGTGGTTTGCCGGGAATACTATCGATAGTAGACTATCGATAATACTATCGATAGTCTATCGATAGTAGCACTATCGATAGTTTTTTTACATTATCCATATAGTTTCAAAAAAACTATGGATACTATCGATAGTCAATTTTCTGATAGTTTTGCATCACTATTCCGCACGCAGGCGTCCAGGGAGGGGCAGCGTCGCAGCTGGAAGAATGGCAACGATATAGTGGCGCAGCTTCTGCTGATAGGGTGCTGGGGCATCTCCATATTATGCGTTCGAGTGTAGCGGTATGCCCTCAGAACTCGCATGCCTCCGCATCCTCCCTCGTGTCACCTCCTGTCCAGCTCCTCCAGAGGGGGGATACGCAGTTTCTAGCCTGGAGTCTTCTTCAGTCATGGGCCTCAGCCGAGCTCAGGGATCTATCCGGGGGAGGATAGATCATTCTGCTCTTTTTCTCATTGTCTGGGATGATATTAAAAGTATTGGTTTCATCTTTAGTGCTGAAATCGTGCGAGGTGTCCACGGCTCCCCGGGGTAAAGAGGAGCGGGTGAGCCTGTGGGCGGCCTCATTTCCTACCAGGTCCGTGTGGGCTGGGGTCCAGATGATTAGAATATTGTCGGCAGGGATGAAGCCTCTTGGATATTTAGCCGCCATCCGGTGGATGCGTCCCTTGCTGTATTTTCTAATTGCGGCATCGCAGTCGCTTACTACACATTTGGCACCTGGCTGAGTTAGAGGGATCGCTATTACAGAGACGGAGTCCCCAAGCGTGCCTATCGCGGCATCAGTGTAGGCCCTTGCGGGGTGCCTCTACATCCAATGGGAAACTCTTCGGACGTGATGCTCTGAAAAGTGATGATAGCGGTCCTGTCTCTTAGGAACGATCGCCTTTGACAATGTCAGCCATGATGCCATCCTCGATGGGCTAAATGAGATAGGCGTAGAAAAAAACACTACTACATTCGAGTGGTGGCTCAGTGGTTAGGGCGCTCGCCTAGTGAGCCGGAGTGCCCGGTTTCGAACGCTACCATGGCTGTAGCGTTTCGATGGAGGAGAAACGCAAAAGGCGCACGTGTGATGTGCGATGTTAGCGAGCGTTAAAGATCTCCAGGTGGTCGAAATTATTGCCGGAGACCTCCACTCGGAACCTCTACTTTCTTTCACTCCCTCCATTATCCCTTCCCTTACGGCGCGGTTCGGGTGTCCATCTATATATGTGAGATAGGTACTGCGACAGTTCCTTTCTTCAAAACCAATTTTCAATTTTTTTCTACAATAAAGGTTTCTGTTTTAGGCTCTACCGTAGTGCTCCATCCATGGTGGTTCTACGTTCTACTATATAGTGCCTAGAAGGTTTCTTTCAAGCCTCAGTGGCGTAGGGGGTGCGCGGACATGAATTGTTTTTATAAAAAGTTAGTCAGTGGTTCAGCACTGCCGGACCGAGTTTCACGCTGCGAAAGCTACATAAGCATAATTAAACTTGGTTTATCTTCGGTACATCATTTATTGTTTCTTAATTCCCCCAACCACTTCACATCCTCTAATTCGTCTTCATTGACTGGCTTGATGGAGACAAAGACTGATCGATGGTCAGTAGCGCACAGCTGGTTATACAGGGCGTCCAGGCTAACTTTAGAGAAGGGTTAGAAGATAAAATGTTTGAGGTAGGCCAGGGAAACCACTTACATGCACCCACCGACCAGCTAGCGCGTCATAGGCAATTTTTTGTTTTGCAATTAATTAATTAGCAATTAAGGTAATTTTTCTAAACGCGTAAATATTGACTTTAGACAGCAAATGTTAATAACAAAGTTGGAGAGCACCTTCAGAAACCGCCGGAGCAAAGAGGTCGTCGCGCCTTGCCAGCAGCTGATTTCGTTCACTCAAGCCAGGATTGAGAGTAGCACGATAGTGGCGCGCGAATGCGCTAGTCACGTGATTTTTTTTTTGTATTTCGCGGACTTTCTTTGGAGCTCGGAAAAACGATACACGTGAGGCTTTCTTTATCGCAATAAAATAGAATGGGGGTTTCTGAAGGTGCTCTCCAACTTTGCTACTGACATCTGCCGTCTGAAGTCAATATTTACGCATTTAGAAAAATTATCTTAATTACTTAATTGATAGCAATACAAAAATTGCCTAGATGCGCAAGCCGGCTGGTAGCTGTATGTAAGTGGTTTCCCTGGCCTACCTAAAATATCGTATTTTTTAACCCTTGGCTAAAGTTAGCCTGGACACCCTGTACATACCCCATACCTAACGTCAGAACTGTGAATTGAGTCACGTGACTCAACGTGATTAGCACGTGACTTTCTTACTACCTTGGCCGACAACAGTTCAAGACCAAATGTCAAGGTCAAAGGTCAAGCCCACAGTTGAAGGCTAAATTTCAAGTGGACCACACATGGTTACGCATATGTGCATAGCAACATTAGATATTACTTATCTCAAGGTCGTTTCAAGGTCATTCGGAGGCTCACGGTAGAACATTCCAGTACACTCTACTCACGGCGAAATCCGTTCAAGCTGTATAGCACTGTAGCTTTCGCTACTAAGCAAAGATAAATCAAAATTGAGGAAGAGATGGGTGCCAGCCATGGCGACTGACTGGTGAAAATTCAAGGTACAAGAGAGAATACAGCGAAGAGAAAGCGAGAAAACATGGGAGGGAGCTACGCACATTCACACTAATACAGATAAATGTGAAAAACGCCCGCGCACAAGTGTCCTGGCACTGCTCGTCACCGTGCAGGCATTCACTGCGCACGGGGTGCAGCACAGAAAAAAAAAATCTCGCAGAACAGTTACCAGTAAATAAAGCGAATGTTTCAATGTTACCTGCGTTCTTAAAGCAAATACTTTATATTTTAGACCACTACCGATCACATGCACTGAGCAGGAAACTTTGGCGAATGCCTTGGCTGGTCGGTGCGGCGCCTATGGCATGCCGGCGATAGGCGAGAGGGAAAATCTGCATCAGCGAAGAGCGTAAGAACCGCGGGCGCAATGACGCCGGTGACGCTTCCAAGTGAGCGGCGAGTCTGGGGAGAGGGAAGACGGCGCCGAGAGCACGCAGCGCACCACGCAGCGTTGTTGTTTCAACTGAAGGAAGGTGCACGGGTCTGCCTACTGGCTGAGCTGAGCCACAATCGCTGCGACGTGCAGACAGAGGAGAGTTGAAAGACGTGAGAGCAAAGATTGAAACAGCATACGCGCGTCGCAACAACCGCGTCCGACGATGGCGATGGTGGTGGATTGGATTGGAAAGCTTTAATTGTCGGCTTGAGTATCAAGTAGATTAGTTGACCTTGCTAGGTGGCCGTCAGTGGAGACTGGCGGCAACCTCTTGGGCTCTTGTGTCGACCTGTACTTGCGTTTCCAGGTCGGAGCTGAGCAGCAAGGTCTCCCACGGGCCCGGGTACGCGAGCCTCTGAAGCGATATTGGTGGGGGTCTGTCAGGCAGTCCCAGAAGGCAACAAAGCGAGCACTGGACCTCCCGGTGGCTACCTCCAACGCCAAACTGAAGGCGTTGGGAGTGGTAAACTCCTATCAGGAGTTGCGGGAGGCCCACCTCGTGAACCAATATACGCGGCTATCGCAGACGGTGCCTGGGCACCGCTTACACATCCAACACACATGCATACCAGAGGGGACGGAGAACATCCCGGTGCTGTGGCGCCACATGCTCTTGGTCGCTCCGCTCCCGCGTAACATGGACATGGCTTCACATGAAGGCAGACGACAAGCGCGGGTTCGCACGCTTGAGAGGCAATATGGCTATAAAGAGGGCGTCTATTACGTGGACATCACAGGGCCGTCACCCGCGGGATTCTTCACGGCTGCCGTAGTCCACCGGGGAATGAATGTCGATGGGCTATCTTTTCGGGCCCCAAATTCAACACAAGCGGAGGAAGTCGCAATAGCTCTCGCTGCCGCCGATCCAAAATCGAAAACGGTTATCACAGACTCTCGCCGGGCCTGTGAACATTATCTTGCAGGCGAAATATCACCTCTTGCCTCGCAAATTCTAAGACGCGCTCTCGCCGATCCAACTCGCACAAAAGTGATCTGGGCTCCTGGCCACCAGGGTCTACGAGGCAATGAGGCCGCTGATGCGGCCGCCCGAGCGCTCACACACCGGGCTCCTCATCCTAGCTCTCATGGCTCAGAAGCTCATAAACCGCTTCTGCGGTTCCGCGAAATCCTAATTTATTATTGCGACAGCCACCGTCTCTACCCGGCACCTGCCAAGGGGTTGAGTAAGGCGGAGGAGCGAACTCTGCGGCGCCTGCAGACAGGAACCCTTCTCTGTACTGCAATCGTAAAACACTTCGATCCGAACACAGATGGGCGCTGCCCGCACTGTGGAGAGATCTGCGATATCTTTCACATGGTGTGGGCATGTACTCAGAATCCTCACCTTCCCCCCACCCCCACCCGAGAGGCATGGGAGACTGCCCTCCTCAACTGCTCCACACTGGAGTCCCAAAGGGCTCTGGTCAAGCGGGCGCGAGACGAGGCCTCGTCATGCGGTGTCCCGGACTAAGGATACCGACCATGCAGCAGGGTTTTTTTTTTTTTTAACCCTCAAGCTCTCTTTGATTAAAGTTTTTCACCACCACCACCAAGAACATGTGGTCTACGGTATCCGGGTGCTCATGGTTTAGGAGAGTAAAAACTTTTATTGACATACAAGGAGGGTGGGTCCCCGAAGGGTCTCACCCAGTCCAGAGCCAGTCCTCCCGAGAGGGGTCAGGAACGCTGAATTCTGTTGACATGCCCACACCATGTGATAAATCTCTGCCACCTCAGCTCAGTGTTTGCACCGTGCATTCAATTTAGGGTCGAAATGCTTTGCTACCGCTGGGGAGAGCAGTGTGCTGGTTGGAGGCGGCGCTGAGTGCGCTCTTCCGCTTTAGATAATCCGAAGCGACGACGACGGCTGTAACAGATGTCCCAGTACCCCCCGCACCCCCCCCTCCCCCCGGCTCCACCCCCCCTCCCACTCCTCACGTAGCGAGCGTGTGTTAGCGGCTGAGCCAGCACGGGGCGTCAAGGCATAATATGCATCATGTAACGAATGAAAAATAATAAAATATTATTAGCGAGCCATATAAAATTAGCCAAAGTAAAGCGAAGTGCAGCAAATGTAAAACAGTCATTAGAGAGTCATAAAGCCAGCCAAGGTAAAACAAAATTAACTGACTCAACTTTCAGGTAGTGGAATGCGGCTATAAGCATCCGGGAAAATCATCATCCTTGGAGCGCATTCTGCTTAAGCAGCCTATCGCGTCAGACCATTTGAGCGTCTGTCAATTGTTTTCACCATCTGTTATTCAGTGCCTCCTCCCCCATCTTTACTGATTCTCTAAAGAAACCCGGTGCACTAAGACATTCTGAAAATATACTCTCACACGATACTTTTATTTAGCTGTGCATCAAGTGTTCACACCTTAAGTTTGGCGCATGATAGCCTTAGATGCTTATGCGCCACTAAACCCAACACAACACACATCAACTGTTCACAACCTAGATGTTGAGGAGAGAACGCTTCAATTTTAAGCAGTTTTGATCGTAAAGAACAGATGCTGGGTAGAGAGAAACAGAATAAGTTTTATTCAAAGTTACAAAGAGGCTACAAGTGAGCTCCGAAAACTGGAAAGAAGAGAGAGAGAATAAAACACTCATGCATATCGTCGCGCACGGACAGTTCGCCTTTTTGTCTTATGAAAATAAATTGGTTTTCAAAAAGGGAAAGGCGCAGTACCTCTATCAATCTCGGTGGACACTTCAACCGCACAAAAGAAAGGGAGGAAGGCGGGGGAAAAGAAAGAGGGGAGAAGGAGTGCCGTAGTGGAGGGATAATTTCAATCTTTATCTGTTAACGTGTACTGACATCGCGCAGCACACGGGCGCGTTTGCGTTTCGCCTCCATCGAAACGCCTCCACTGAAATGTGGCCGCCGTGGTTGTCTTCGAACCCGGGAACTCCAGCTCAGTACCCGAGCCCCTTAACCACTGAGCCAATGCGGCGGGTGCTATGAAAGAAGAGCTGAAAGAGAGAGTGCAAGAAGAAAGAGGGAAAGTGTAATTCCATAGTGGAGGGCACCGAAATATTTTTGACCAACCGTGTGCCTTTTACATGCACTGACATCGTACAACACAGGACGTCTTTTGTGTTTCGCCTCCACCTAAGCGCGGCCGGAGTGGCCAGGATCTCATCGCGTGTCCTCGCTAGCGCTCAAACGCCATAGCCACTGAACCAATGCGATGGTTCGTTCGAAACCTGCACTCAAGACTATACACAAAGAAGAGAGAGAGACAAAGAGCAACTGAAAAGTCACTGAGACTTGCCAGAACTCTCCGCGTAGGCTACCCTGCACTGGGGAAAGAGAAGAAAGGCGCAAAACAAAGAGCAACGTTACAACTTGCAGCGCACGCATGAAGAGAGAGGTCAGCGCTTTGACGATGTGCGCTTACGTCCGTATTATGCGCTTGTTCTACGCTGAATACCTTCGCTTACGTGTGCACTGCGACTAGCATACATGTAGTGCACCCACCACGCACGGCACGCTCATGTTAAGCAGCGTGTCTCGCCGGAGAACTCCTTGACGAACCAGGCGACCAGGGCGTTCCAGATTTGTTCTTTGCTTTTTTCCTTTGATTTTCTTCGGCTCTCGAACTTGCTATTGGTTGGCTGCTTTCTTTCCTTGGGCTGCTTGACGTATGGAATCAGAATGGATTGACTGTCGATTACGTACACGAACCTGGAACGAGAGTGGTGCAATAAAAATTTATTCCTTTCTACAGGTGCGTGGATTTATACACAAACTGCAACCAAGACGCTGGTGGGGAGTTTTCTTCCTCGTCAGTTAACAAGACGACTAGACTGTTTGTCACGCATGCAACGAAAACGAGCAACAGACCGGTATACTTTCCCGTTCATGCGTCATACATGGTCTTAGGACACGTCGGAGAACAGTGCTGTGCGTTCAGATCGCGCCTTCAACGTTTATTGGGAGCGGACCAGGAATGCGTGCTACGTGTATACGCTGTTCATTAACGCGGATTTAGATTAAACTCTGGAGTGCAGAGACGTAGAGATTATGGGGAAGGGGGGAGGACATTTTTCTCCATACATTTCTTGAACTTTCATCGTCGAGGAGGAGGAGGAGGTAGAAGAGGAAAGGCAGGGAGGTTAACCGGAAGATTAATCGGTTTGCTACCCTACACGGGGGGAAAGGGGTGAGGGGATAAAAAAAAAGAAAGAGAAAAGAGAGAGCAGAAAATTGAAGTCACTATGAAAATTCAGTGTTCATTGAAGTTGCGGCCTATCGTGCAGGCCAGAAGTTCGCAAGAAGCAGGGCAGTGCCTTGGAAAATGTCCCGCTTACAATGGGACCTCATAGCTCCCCGCCTCTTCTCAACATTTAATTCTGCTTCTAGCGGCTCACTAGTGAAAGAGGTGAAGCTGAAGTGAGGCTCAACAAATGACGAGGGAATTTAAGCGTTTTACGCAAACAGCGAAATTAAGAGAGGAGCTCATTACCGGCGCATCAAATTACATTTAAGGAATGCCAGGCGCCGAAGAGATCAACTTTCGTCCCAATGCTCACACGCTGTTCTAAAACAGCAAGTCTTAGCCACACTGTGCTACAGCCCCATGGGCGCCAGCCGTGAGCCACTGATGACGGCTCGGTTCGTTAAATGTTGTCAAGAGGCCGCCGAGAGACTCTGACAACGTGCTCCCCTTTTCGTCAAAAGGCAGTCATTGGCAAAACCCATCGTGGTCATTAATTTGCGTGGTGGCAGTTATCTATCGATTTTGTTTTGTTCCCACTCTATCAGTCGGCGTTGTCGCAGTAGCCCAGCTGGTCACGTGACCAGCTGTGATCTCATGACGAGCGCCGTGATATCCGAGCAAGCGTTTCCTGGGACAACAGCTGTGGCAGATAAATGGATTATTATAAATTCGTTTCATGCAGGATTCACAAAACGCATTAGAAGCATAACGTTCCAGACGCTTTTATTATTTCTCAGCTGCGACACCTGTGCAACTTCCTATTCCTACGACATGCACGCTCTGGGCGATATGGGTGGTTTCTCTAAACATCAAAACCAGAAAAGAAAAGACGCCTGCCTCGCTTTCAGCATAGAGGACAAGACGAGAATGGGTCGCTGATATGGTGAGTGAGGAGGACTATACTACACAATTGCAGTGTCATTGCGCACAAAGCAAGACAACAAGGAAGTGACCGTCAGTCTCATCAAAAGCCACTTATTGATTTTAGCATCTAAAACAGTGGAAGGAACCACTGTGCATGCAGTAGTAATGTAACGATGAATCTGAAAGAGTGCAGGGAAACTCACTGTTCATCAAAGCCGTCGACTTTTTCTTTGTACTCGGCATCCATGCTCATAACGATGTACTCGTAACCCTTCGTTATGTTGAAGGACTTGCAGTTTTCGCGACACTTGATCGTGCGTGTCTTGTTGATCAAGTCGCCCTCGTTGCCTGCATCGACGAGAAGAGTAGATTTGAGCACTCATGACAATGCATCCTATCCGACGTTAATTAGCAGGTCATATCTGAACGCTTTCAACGTGTATGCCAAACGAACGCAAGGATGCGGCTGCCTTGGACGTAGTTACCAAACGGCAGTTCAGTACCTGAACAGCCTTTTATGATTGTGAACGAACACAGCGCAAATATACGGGACCGTGGAACAGACACACTCGCGCGCTGACTGCCAAACGATTACATTTATCGCATAAGTGCATAAATACATGTGAAGAAGCTTGCGCAGAAGCAAAGATAGAAATAGAAAGCAACGTCACCAAATGCAAAGGCTCCTCATTCGAAAATCAAGATACACCACCTCTCGGCGGGACAACAAAACTGAAGGTGTGTTAAACATGATTCTCCCTTGGACGCGATAACAGGCTTCAAAGATTTCTCTCGTCGAGATCTTCAAGGTCACCAGGGCCCAACAGTGCCCAGTCGTCTAGAGCAGCCCGAGGGCCGTTCGCAGTCCTGCTCATCCCCGTTCCCCTTCACCCACCCTCACCTGATCCACTGAAGTGGGTCTGATAAGTTATTACCAACCAACCAACCAACCAACCAACCAACCAACCAACCCTCGTCCGAGAATCAGACTAATGCCTGAGGAAGGCGCACCGTTCATAAAGTTTGGGTTTCTGGGGGTTTAGCGTCCCAAAGTGAATCGGGCTACGAGGGACGCTGTAGTGAAGGGCTCCGGAAATTTCGATCACCTGGGGTTCTGGAAAACACCCATTGCAGTTTTATAATGGAATGCCAAGTTGCTAGGGGCAGCGGTATCCAGGAACGAAGCACGTTCGTTGAGGCGAACACTGATGCGTCGCCCCGTTTGTCTTACATATGAGGCCCGCCCGAAAACGGCACTTCGGGAACAATGTGAGTGCGGCAGGCAGCAAAACATGTTTCGGTCCTTTTGCGGCACCTCAACGCACGATGCACGTTTACGTGCTCGGGGCTACGTAAACGTTTTCATCCTTTCATGTCCGCACAATACCTATATAAGGTCTTCAAACGGAGTATTGCTGATCCCTAAAGAATGCCAATGCCAAGTCGTGCCAACACCAGGCGCAGGCATTTTTCCACGAACAGATAGAATGTTTGAAGCTTTATCGAGTCACTTTTGCCGAGTGTGATGAACTTCGTTGGCCATTAGATAGAACCAAGGCGTAAGCGAAACATGGCTGTAGTCCCCATACATTCACTTGGTGTGGAAGCGTGTCGCTCGCAGCGTGGGTACAAGTCTTGTTTGCTGCTACATACAAGCTAGAGGGTAGAAGGTGAACTTTTCAGGACCTCATGGTGTGGTGTGCCGGAAGAGGAATGAATCGTAGTTTGCTGCCTGCCGCGTGTTTGTTGTTTACGAAGTGCCGTTTTCGTGCGGAGACCCCTATGGTGGACAAACTGGGCAATGCATCAATGATCGCCTCAGAGAACATGCTTTGTCCCTCTTCACAATGTTACAGTGTTCGCAATGTGAAGTCACAAGTCGCCCAGCAGCGTACTGTGATGCAGCCTTTTATGAGAGTCTTCCATTTCTGCACTCAGGAGACTGAAGTTACGAAACTGCAGTTAAGCCTTAAAATTCTTAGCATTTCCAACGCCAGTCCTTAGCACTTTGGTGACAGATGTCCGTAATGCGATGTCATTAAATCAGCCGCTGCTTTCGTCAGTAACTCATGCTTGATCTCTTCGACAGAACATAAGGTGAATGAGTAAGCGTGCGTGTATTAAAGAAATAGTTGCCATGCCAGCATTTCTTGTATTAATGACTCTATGTTTGCTCTGAGATCATTACAAAAAGCTGTGGTTAGTTGGCTAGTGCTACTGAAGCAACGAATGGGACTGGAGTATTGGGCGCTGACAGTGATGATTATTATAATTGATTGCTAGTGCCTTTGCAGCAGGTGGACGTCATGCTGGTGCCACAGCTGGTAAGAAAAAGAAACGGAAGACGCACAGAAATATCAGAAAGAGAAAACATATCGTGGCGCCTTCTATCGGGCATCACATGTGTCGCGCTCCTGCTATTCACTGCGTCTCAGGCCATTTAGTTTCCGCGTTCGTAGCTTTGTGGCCCTTAGACTTTTATTGCGAAAGCAATACAGCTTGCACTTTTCTGCCATCGATGGTCGTGGCGCCTCCTTACGCAGCGGCGCGTCACGTGACCGTGTGACGTCACTACAGGCCGAGAGACGGGGCCCCAGCTCGCGCCATCGATGGTGGAGGTACAGCATTACACGCCAGCTGCGCCGCTCCACCACGTGACCGGGTGACGTCATGACAGACCGAGAGCCGGGGCCCCAGCTCGCGCCATGGATGGTGGAGTTACAGCATTACACGCCGGCTGCGCCGCTGCCGAGAGAGGGCGCTCGCCAGAGCGGGATAAAACGAGGGGGGGGGGGGGGGGGTCTGCAGCTGCGCTCCTCTCAGTGCGCTATGTCGGATGATGTGTACAAGTCGAGGCCGGAACGATCTGCTGCGGCCAAGCGACGGCGCCGCGCTGATGAAACAGACGAAGAACGGGAAGAACGGCTAGCCAAACAACGTGCGTATGCAGCATCCTGGCGAGCACGCCGGTCAACATCGCTTGATGCGGGTGCATCTACAAGTCCAGGGCCAAGTTTAATGAGTGGTGTTAACGGTAGCGAAATTATGGAGATAGCCAGTTTGGAGACAAGTTTCATGGACGCTCTTAATGCCAAAGATACTTCAATGGGTGAAGAATCTATGAATAGTATGGAACGACACAATTTCAACATACCAATTGTATAAACAGAGCTCCAGCTCGTGCCGTCGGCGCAGAGCGGCGGTAGACACGGCGGATGCGGGCTGAAGAAACGGATGAAGTTGCTTTCGCAATTTCCGGGCTTAACCAAGCTGAGCCTCTGCCAATTTTTTTCTTGGCTGCAGACACCTCGGGGTGAACACGCTGCAGCAATTTAGTCCTCTGAGCTTTGTCTGCAAATTAACCTATGCAGCGAACAACATTCCCCAGCCGTCACCCAGTGCATATGTTGCTGCCATTGTGGACAACACTGAAGCTGCTACAACAGTAGTCAAAGGTAAGGAGGGGTCGCTTGGGTAATTTCAGTGGAAAGAATTTGAACATGGCAAGAGTGGAGCTTTGCGGGACGCCAAGTCATATCGATGCTGTACAATTCAAATGCTTGGCAGTCGGTACCGATTTGTGCCGACAGATAGGGCGCCGTTTGACTTTTTCATTGAACTATTATTTTAAAGTAGGTGAATGGGTTAGCTGGGGCGATACCAGGCATTGGACGACACAGTGCAATCTTTAAGTGCTTAAATTGTGAAGGCGTGCTTTAGCCAGCTGCTTCGACGCTGGCTGCTACTTATTAAACAGTTCAGCGCCGACTGCTTGCGCGGAATCTTGCTCCCTGAAATACTTCCTGCACAAACGACAGTGTGCAGTCGCTTTTTAGTACAGTAGCAACACTATCCACATTCTTGCAGAAACCCGATGCCTGAAGCCGATTTGACCTTTGCGAGAGCTGATGAGGGAGACAAGGAGGGGGAGCACAGCTGCGGATGGCGCCCGCACAGAGGCGGGCGCCATACGTGACGTCACAGGATGCTCCGCCGCAACTGCCGCGGTGGGTTAGAGGGAACATCAACTCGCTTCGCTCAAGTCTATATGTCTCAAGCCTGCTTGACCTGAATTGAAATAAACTAATATAAAATAATATATAGCTGCGAGTGTGCTTCGAAGCCGGGCGGCACGAACAGATCAGTTTTGCTGGTCACTGTATTAAACCACTACGCCATCATCGCCGCTCTTTTTTGCTTTTGTTATTTTACTCCGCTGGTGCTGTGATCATTTAGAGCGAAAAGCTCTACTACACCCATGCTGAGCCTGAAGGTCATCTGGCTCTTAGATTTGACCCCTAAGGGATCTGCCACGCTCGACAATGTCGAGCGTGGCAGGTGCCTCGATCTTCCTCTTCGACGCCATAGCTGCTCGCTTGACAGTCACGTGCGCCGCTGCGCTGGCTGCTGCTCGACCACTCCTCATAGCTGCTCGCTTGACATTCACGTGCGCCACTGCGCTGGCTGCTGCTCGACCACTCCTCATAGCTATTCGCTTGACATTCACGTGCGCCGCAGCGCTGGCTGCTGCTCGACCACTCCTCATAGCTGCTCGCTTGACATTCACGTGCGCCGCTGCGTTGGCTGCTGCTCGACCACTCCTCATAGCTGCTCGCTTGACAGTCACGTGCGCCGCTGCGCTGGCTGCTGCTCGACCACTCCTCATAGCTGCTCGCTTGACATTCACGTGCGCCACTGCGCTGGCTGCTGCTCGACCACTCCTCATAGCTGCTCGCTTGACATTCACGTGCGCCGCTGCGCTGGCTGCTCCTCGACCACTCCTCATAGCTGTTCGCTTGACATTCACGTGCGCCGCTGCGCTGGCTGCTGCTCGACCACTCCTCATAGCTGCTCACTTGACAGTAACGTGCGCCGCTGCGCTGGCTGCTGCTCGACCACTCCTCATAGCTGCTCGCTTGACATTCACGTGCACCGCTGCGCTGGCTGCTGCTCGACCACTCCTCATAGCTGCTCGCTTGACAGTCACGTGCGCCGCTGCGCTGGCTGCTGCTCGACCACTCCTCATAGCTGCTCGCTTGACATTCACGTGCGCCGCTGCGCTGGCTGCTGCTCGACCACTCCTCATAGCTGCTCGCTTGACAGTGTTGGGTCTGGGGCATCCCACCGCTGCCACCACTGTTGGGACTCTGGGGCATCCCACCGCTGTCGCCACTGTTGGGTCTGAGGCATCCCACTGTTGTCACCACTGTTGGGACTGGGAGTCCGAGCCAGGAAACAGTCGAAGCGACGGTGAGTCAAATGAACTTTGTGTACAGTATGTACAAGGGCTTTTACATGATACAAGGGCCAAGAGCACCACGGGCTAGCACAAAGAAGAAGCGCGGCCCCGGCGGCGAGCGTAGCTCCGGCGTGATGGCTCTTCTGCTGCCCGTCTGCTGCTCGGGTTCAGCGCGGCTCCGTTTTTATAGCCGCTGGTAACCGTTACGGCAGCCAGCCGTTCAAATCCTCCAATCACTGGCCACCGTTCAAATTAGACCAATGGTCGAGAGCCGGCGAGCGTCGGAGGAATTCGCACCGACGGAGAGGAGGAGAAGAGGAAGGGTCCGTGTCGGCGCCGCGTCGGCGGGATGAGTCACGCTGCATGTCGCGACTTGTCCGAGAAAGTCTGGGCCTGCTTTGAGCGTCGGCGAGCGCGCAGCGCTTGTTTCCAGGGAGGCCAGCCAGCGAAATGGGAGCTCCGGCAATACAGCACCACCGCCGCCAGACAATGCGCCACGAAGACGAGCTACTTCCGCGTGGCTCGGATGCGGGGCGCGCTCGTACGCCAGGCTCCTCCAAGTTGTCGTCCGGTGTTCAGCCGCAGGTAGCTCCAGGCTCCTTTCCGAGAACGGGTCCCGCTCGTCAGGACAGGATCACTGCTCCGCAGCTTTGTCGCCCAGGTGACTGGATCAGCTTCGCTCGGTCCTTCGGAAGAGCTTGCTTCACAGCATCGGTCGTTGATCGTTCTGCAGGTTGCAAAGAACCGACCGACAACAGGCAACACCCAACACGAGCAAGTGCCCTCTGTCACCCGTCAATACACCAGACTTAAAGGTCAAAAAACTCCGCTAGCAATAGTTCTGTCCCCTTTTCGTTCCCTCTTCTACAAGAGACACATGTGGGATACAAGAACTCCAAAGTAATTAACTCAAACAAAGTGTCAAACACATGCCACACACAGAATAAAATGAATGCAAAGTAAATTCGCTCTCTTGAGATCACTCGGCCAGAAGAACAGTCAGCTGAGGCCACAAATGAGGATATCAATTTTTTCCCCGATCTACGAGCGAACTTAACAGCGGTTCGCGAAGAGACAAAATGTAGGTCACGAGGAGGCGAAGCCAGACTTGCTTAGAACACACGGCTTAGTGCGTCTACGTTCGCGTTTTCCTCGCTTCTAACGGACGGTAAACGACACCCGCTACAGCGGAAACTAGTGACTCTGCCTCTTTCGCTGTGCTGCGCTTTTCTCTCTCTCTCTCTCTCTACTACCGTGGTAGCTAACGTCTCTGCCTCTTTCGCGGTAGGCGCGCTTTTCTTTCTCTCTCTACTACCGCGGTAGCTAATGTCTCTGCCTCTTTCGCGGTATACGCGCTTTTCTTTCTCTCTCTACTTGTCTTTCCAGTTTCTACGGGAGCTACAGTACGAGAGCGATTCGCTTTCATAGACTGGCAACTTGTCCCTTTCTTTGCGCTTCGCGCGCCAGTCGCGACGTCCCATAGCGAGTGCGCAACGCTTCCGATGGGACCGTTCTTTCTTTCTCTCTTTTCGTGGGGGCAAGTCAGACCTTGCACGAGTCTTGACTTTCTCGCGCATCCGTTTGCCTTTCCGCTCGGTGTGTAGTTCGCCTCTACACGGCCATTTGATTTTACGCCTACTAAGTGGCGTCATTTCGAATCGCGGCTTTCTATCGCGATAACTGTGCTTGGCTGAGCGCTTAGACGGTTTCTTCTTGGCAATTTTCTTGCCCCTGTCACTGCGGCCTCGTACAATCTTTCGCTCTTTGAGCCGTACACGCGTTTTCCTTGCGCGCGCGCGCCGCTTTCTGTGGGAGCGCGGTTTCTCCCGTGACTGCAGCGGAAAGCGAGAGCCCGCATGAGAGCACGTGCCTTTGCGCGTCTCGCTCTCTCTGTGCTGGCGGCAAGATTCACACTTGTCCCGCTCCTTAATTTTTCGCCTCCCGGGCAGCGCTCTCCTGAATCTCGGTTTGGTGCCTTGGTGCACTTTTCTGCGCGAATGTTTGCACGATTTCTTTTTGCAGTTTATTCTACTGCCCAGACCTATGTGCCCCGACACACTTATGCGCTTCGCTTTGCGCGATAGTAATGCCTTGCACATTTCTTTAGCTCTGGTTCTGACGCTAGTTTCAGGGCTGACAACGTGACTGACTTTACTGAAGTCATTTTGCCGGCGACGCTGGCGCTTCCGATGGTGGAAACCCGTTTTCGCGCGTTTGCCCTTTCTCTCTTTTCGGCGGCGCCTGTCTTTCTGATGCCTGCCTTTCATCTTTCGGCGGCACCACTCTTTCTTTTGCCTGCCTTCCATCGTCTTTCGGTGACAGCTCTTGAGCTTGCCTTTACTGTCCTTTCGGCGGCAGCACTGCTTGTCTATCACCTTGTGGTGGTAGCTCTCTTTTCGGAACTGGCTGTTACCTTCCTTCCGGTTGCAGCTTTCTTTCTTGTGCTTGCCTTTCATTTTCTCCTGAGAAAGCACATGCTGCTTTCGTCGCCTAGGTTCCTGTTCTCTGACAATGTCACTATGATTCTCAGCCGATTCACGTGCGCTACCTAAATCAGACCTGTCCTTGGCGCCTTTACTAGCGTCCTCCAAACTGAGTTCTTCCTCGTCAGCCTCTACGAGTGCACATTCGTCCTCATCTTTCTCGGACGGAATGACGTCTACCGCCCCTATGTCGTCTGGAACGTTCTGTTCTCCACTGTCGTCCAGCCCCTTAGTTTCTTCAGGCGCAGACGAACCAGTGTTTTCTACTGACTTTACTGCTGACACGCAGCTCTCGTCATGCTCCTGACGCGTTTCAGCCAATTTCGGTTGAGGGTCGGCTCTGCACTCAGTCGCGGTGTTCCCGCTACTGCAGCTGCTTTCTGGAATGTCGCAAAGCTCAGAGCAGTGCGAAAGCACGGGACTCGTTTTGCATTCCTCGCCAGAGACACTAACGCACAACTCAGCGTCCGCAAACTCTCCATGCGCCTGCTTCCGTTGATCGGAAGTGTCGGGTTTCTGCATTTCTGCCGAACGCGCTGCACAACACGGTGTGCCGACCTCATTTACTTCGCTTGCGTCGGCGCAGGCGTTTTCATTAATGCCCAGACGGACGTCCTCTCTGCCCTGCTCTGCAACTTCTCCTGCTTTTGACTCGCTAGGAGATCCGCTTTCCGGTAACTCCGCCACAATTTCAAAGGGCGAGACCTCTGTAACTGCATCGTCCGATGCTGTGACTACCTTATCCGATGGTATAGAGGCTTTCTCAGTAGGCGAATGCGGGGCAATTCCCACTGTTACAGCAGCAGTTACATCTGCCACGTACGGACTACGTTCCTCTGTGCCGCACTGGCAGCTCTGCTCTACAGCTACGCACTCTACCTCTGTGTCACGATCTTCCGACTCTTCAGCATTTTCGAGCCATTCTAAAATGTCGGCTTTAAACTGGTAGGGAAAATCGTTAAACGATGGGGTGCTATTCTCTCGCAGGTACCTTTGGCGAAGGTCTAGCGGTGACACGTTATATCTCGTCAGTAAGAAGCTTTTAAGCTCATCGTAGTCCGCCAAACCGCCGTCCAACAGGCGCTTGACAACGTCATACGCTTCGCTGGAAAGCAGGGCCACCAACTTCTGTGCCCAACCATTCCGCTCAACGCGCTTTCTCTCGCAGGCGCGCTCGAACTCCGCCAAATATTTCGCCATATCTTCGGCGATCACGAAGGGCTGCGGCCTGTCTCTCAGCTGCTGACCGTTAGTCTCATGCAGAGCGGACAATGTTTTATATCTCTCGAAATCGATCTCGTGCGCTTCAAGCTCCAGCTCCATCAGTTTCTTAGCGAGAGCACACCGTTTTTCTGTCTCTTCGCGCTCACGGCGTCTTTTGGCCTCCTCGCTCTCACAGCGTTCTTTGATCTCATCCCAAGCCTCATTGGCTTCCTCAGCCGTTACTTCCTCTTTTCGCATGATCTCAAGAATCGCATGCTTTCGTTTCGCGGGGCCCAAATCAATGCCCAACTTTTCACAAATTTCGATGAGTTCCTTCACTTTGAAGTTCTCCATCGCTCACAATAGCCTCTTGTAGTTTGCCCTTTTCTTAGAATTCCCTTGCCGTTCACTACTATAGCGCTACTAGTATGACACGCGCAAGTAATTCTTTCCAAAACGCCTCGTTTACTCCCTCTGCACCAGCTTTCGTTTCAAAGCGCTCCGACTTGGCTCGAAACAGCAAAGCTCTCTCCAGTGCAACACACAGCCCTACTCTAAACTACAATCACGTGTGC